>NC_055997.1:119336150-119636150 GCF_018446385.1 Zingiber officinale
TTATGCTAAAACAAAAATGAGCCGTCAGTCTAAGAAGATTGTTGAAATTGAAAGAGCTGACGATATGCGTATCAGCCTCAGTGGCACTGATAGCAGTAGAAGTGATGGCGATGTAGATGAGGTAATTGATGAGGGAGATTCAATCATGTTAAAAGAAGCACTTGATCTTTTGGGCCAGAGATGGGACAGGATAAATGGTGCTCAGGCACTGCGAGTTTTACCAAGAGACATAAAACTTCAGGTACTGCTGCTTTTGACTGGTCCTTGGATTTCAATTTTTCTATTTACTATAAGGTAGCTTATGCTGCATACACCTATTTATCCTGATGTTCTTTTACAGAGTAATTGTGTTTAAATTGTATGTGGATCTTGATTAGTTAGACAAAATGATAAAAATTGTGTGACTGTTTTCGCCTGCAAATGATTCTTCATCATTATGTGGCACTTTTTTTTTTCTCAAGCAGATGGAATGTAATCTCAGTTACCTGCTACCTTATATACAAAGGTAGGACATTTTTTGCATGAGAGGAAGACTAGGAAGTGCAAGTTACGAGGGGAGAGAATTGTAGAGAGAAAATGGGTCAGAGGGAGCATTCTTCTCAGTGTGTAAAAGTGAGACATCTTAAGCAAGCACTTCTCAGTAAGTAACTGTAGCCAAAAGGCAATCATCCTGATAAGCTATGCGGAGATCTAGTTCACTGGCTTAATTTTTTATTGGCAAACTCGATTGTTCCATTTGGCACGTATATAAGCCAGATCCATCCAATCAAAGGACCCATGTATTTTTTTTCCTAGGAGTAGCTGTTAGGAAGAGACAGGTTGTCTTCGACTGAGGGTGGATGGTCCCTGTTCACCAATCATTCAAGATTTGTGAATATTGGGTTGTTATATTCCTTTGCTAACGCTAGTACAAACAATTATAAAAGTGCAATATAGTTAATAGATTTTGTTTCTTCTATCAACATTAACTTGAATGATTAATTTACTTGGTTCTTTTTTCTGGAGATTCCTTAATTAATAACTTCGTAAACTAAAGCATGTACTTCAACACTAACAGTTGCTCATTTTACAAGCAATCAAGAAAGTCAGGTGTTTAGGCAGCAGGGTTACTCTTTATTAGTATATAAATACCAATGATCCTTCAGAAATTCCTTGGCAAATTTGTATAGTCACAATCTATTTGCTTTCCTGGAAATTTTCTTTCATCTTAAATTAGCAATTTTACAATGTCAGGATTTGCTTCCCTTTCTCAAACCCCTGCTCAGAAAATCTACTGAACGTCGCCAAAACTCTTCAGTGATCAAGAACTTGACATTCAATGAGAATTTGCAGGTATTTTTCCATATACATTTGGTTGCGGGCTTGCATTTATGTTTGCTTTGGAGATTAAATGCACATTGAAATGAACAATGGAATTCTTCTTCTGCGGATATATTTACACATTCTATATACTCCTTGTTAACTTTGCTCCATCAAATTTACACTTTGTTCTAATGGTGTATGTATAGAGTTTGATACATCTAATAAAACGTCTTAATGGTGTTATCTATACTTAACAGGTCAAAGAAGAGCTTTATAATTGCCGTCGAGCAATATTGAAAGTTGATGCTGATAGCATGTGCTCTCTTTGCAATAAGCGGATTGGGAGCAGTGTATTTGCAGTGTATCCCAATGGAAAAACACTCGTACATTTTGTTTGCTTTAGAGATTCACAGAGTATTAAGGCTGTTAAAGGTCCCACATCGACGAGGCGCAAATAATCCATCCTTTTTCAAGTATGAGTTGCTCATTTGGCTTCCTAATTGTGTTTACAAGCTCTTCCTTATCAGTCAGTCCATTTTATTCATATGTTTCCCACTAGACAGTTTTCAATATATGTTCCATAATTATGCTTAGAGTTAGGAAATATGAAGATAATCAGAATTGAGATACCCAATTTTCTATAGATACTGCCTCTTTCTGTTCCTGCAATAAACTTAATTCAGAATTCAAGAAACTGAAACTTGAAATGGCCGGATAGCAATGATTGTTGCTATTTCATCTTTGACTCCTTTGAATTCTGATTCTGACAATAAGACGTTTCTATGCGTCCGGTTGGTTTGATATCTGATATTCCAACTCCTTGTTTGTTGATCTTGTGCTCAATGCGTGAATCTACTATTTTGGCCTTTTCATGTTTACTCTTATGCTGACTGGTTGTACCATAGAGGTTAATTATGTCCTACCAAAACGATATGTTAATCTACTTTCCTTTTCAGCTCCGAAGCGTGGCTCACTGCCCACAACAAGAAGCAAAGTTTCGTCTTCCTATTTTGGTTCAGTTTTTGTGTTCTCCATGGCCGCTTGGTGGAGATCTGTTCGTTTTTGAGCAAAAAGCCTTATGTTCACTTCAAGTAGCTTGTGCAATGCCACCATCCATTTTGTGTTCATCATTCCATTGTTGTGTCTCCTGATCTTGATATCTCATATTTATCATTTTATGTATGATTATTTGTAAAAAAAATAATCTCTGATTGTATATTTTGTTTGATGCTGGAGGTATTGCGCAAGAGTATTTTCTTTATCTTTCAGAACCTCTGCTTAAATGATAATGTATTTGTTTAATTTATTTTCCTGTGGATCATTTATAGTTTCTCTGTTTATATATAAAGTTCAGTTCAAATTTTATAATAATAAAATGAGGATTTGTAATGATTTTTAAAACGTTTCTAAGGTGATATTTGATAGATGATATATCAATCTTTATTATGGATGATAATCTACATTTTAGGTAGTATTAAATAATCACTTTGTAAATAATACAACGATATAATACAGATTGATATGACCTATAGTTCGGGCACACTAATGTTTGTTCTAGAGAATTTAACAAGAAGATGAAATTTTAATTTATTTTTTAAATCCTTAATTTTAGTTGGATTCGAGAAGGAGCAATTATATGATAGACAGCGATTTAATCTTGCCAAATTTTATTCTTTCACAATCTAAAAGTTAAAAGTAATTAATATTGTAACAGAAGGAAAAAAAAAACAGAAGTAATCAATCTTGTAAATGTTGATCTGCTATCATATTGTTCAATAAATGTAAAGTAAACATGCCTTACAGATTGACGCAGTATCTACGTGAATATTTGTTGCAAAGGTCAAAATTCTGAGCCTTAATATCTGAATGAATTTGAAAGTAAACAAATGTAATAACTGTTGAGTATGTGTGAATGGAGGAGAGGTGGAAGAGGATAGAAGTTTCATTATCAATAGGAATTTAGTTTCATATTAGGAGTTTCATGGTATGTTGGTTGGTATATATTGATTCACATGCATTTAGGATGTGAACAAATGTATGGGGAGAGACTCTCTCTCGCGTGTGGATGCGCAGGAGGGTGCAAATCCAAGGTCCGGATTACACCGAACCATGTTAACTCGTGTGCAGACATGACCTGCGCGCGCCAAATGCTGAACCGATCGGGGTAAAATTTGCCCAAGTCGAAATTAATACAGAATCAAAACGATCAAGTGATAACGCTGCCGCGATCACAAGCAGGGGGGCATATAGCAACACATGCAGAAGCTCTCAACCTTCATTCCCTCTTCCTATGTCGTGCAACTCCTGCTCGGCAGAGTGTCCGTGATGACAATCGGGTGTCATTTAGTTCGCCGTGATCACCAGTGCTTGGTGGGAATCATGGTCAACTGTTGTATCCTGGAAAACAAACGACCCTAGTGAGCATCAAAGCACAGTCGGAGGTGGGCGAATCTGTTTCAATGAAACTGTGACTCTCGCAGGCCTCGATCCTTTTCCCACTCGGGAGGTTGTTCGCCCGCTCGGGCTCCTTTGCTCTTTCAGTCGCTCGGCCTGTCTGTTTCTCTCGATCGGCGATCGACCACTTGCCCGATCAACCTTTCCGCTTGCTTGCTCGGCAACTTTGCCAGGCCGACTCAGCTTGACCGACCGGTACTTCTCGCTCGTGTTGCATTTCTGCTTCGCCTGACTGGCCTCTCGCTCAGCCCTATCTGCTCGGCCTGTCTTTCTTGCCTGACCAGCCTCTCGCCCAGTCTACTCTCTGTCTGGCCGAACTTGCTTGGCCTTACTGTCCAGTCGGTCAATCTACTGCTTGCCTGCCTGACCATTAAGTCCACTCAGACTTTACTGCTTGGACTCGAAACTCGGTCTGTACTCAGCAATTAGTAGAAACCAGCCCCTACTGACAGCCTGAGATTATCCACGTAGGTCATCTCGACTATAAATTAAATTTAATTTAGTATAATTTAAATTCAGCTAATACCCTATAAATCTCTGGTAAGATATTATTTTTTCCAACGATAACAAATTTTAAAATGTTATCACCTTTTTTTTTATATTTATTGATTAAAAGATTTTTAAATTTTTTTATCTATTTATTTTAAATGTCCTTGATTAACTGGCGTTTACCCATGCACGAAATTTCTTTACAAATAATATAATATTTTTCTCAATTTCAAGTCAAGATAATTATCATAGTGCAATCCCAGTCACCATGTTCAACATCTCTATTAAATTTATTTGTTGATCTCAAAACTTTATTTTGGTAATGTAGATTTGGTTTTAGGAATTCTGATTAAAGCGTACTAAAATGTTTAATTACAGTCAGGTTAGATTTACTAATCAGCTTTTAATTGTATTTAATTTTGCTAATCTATGGTCATTCTTCAGTGCCGTTAAGAATCATTTATTGGAGAATATTATAAATTAACAGCATCATATGTTGAAGAATATCATGCATGGTTTAATAATAAACAATATAAGGCTTAAATCTTCACCTTTTGTTTTTTTTTAAAAAATGAGTTTAATGTGTATGTATATATATATATAATTCAATTTTTTATATTAGATTCCTTGAGAATAAACTTTAATTAATATAAAGTTTATCATAAAATACACTCACACTAAGTCCTTAAATATAATTTTTTAATTTACTTTTAAGATTTTATAACTCACTAGAGATTTGATCTTATATTCCATCCACCACATAAATCCAAAAATATAATGACTCTTGATATAGCATCTTAACTTTACCTGATTTTATAACTCACTAGATGATTCAATCTTATATTCCATCCACCACATAAATCTAAAAATATAATGGCTCCTTATATGGCATCTTAATTTTACCAATAGTTTAATCGTCATAGGTATATTATACATAGGAATTGAACTCTAATTCTAAGAAATATATTCTGTCTCTTATCATCACACTAAGCCCTCAGACATTAAATCCTCAAATATTTTTTTTTAGCTAACACCAAGTATCTAGCCTTTTGGGCCAACTAATTCCAAGATGATTGGTTTGGCCTTATGGAAGTTTCCCACAGGTAATAAGGATAAATTCGGAAGTGTTTGCTACAGGCAGTCCAACAGCTCAACATCTTACATTTGCTATCCCACTAGAGGAAAATATCCTACAATGTACTACACTTGAGAATCAAGGTCGAATCCCAATTGTATTTTTTTTCCAATTTTTCCTCCAAATGGGGTGCCCAATCAAAGAATGTTGGGCTTCTTGGCCTTCCGCCACTAGCGTTTCCCGATTTACCTTGATGACTAGTGGAAAAATTCCATGGGACCAGGCCGATCACCACAGGATTAGTTGGATTTATTATTATTTTTTAAATATAATTTTTTATATTATGTATTTAGATTTTATAACTCACTAGATAGACGATTCGATCTTACATTTTGCCCACCACGTAAATCCAAAAAGTACAATGACTCCTAAGATAGCGTCTTAACTTCACCAATAGTTAAATCATCGTAAGTATGTTATGCATGGGAAATGAACTCTGATTACTTAGGAAATGCATTCTTCTTCTTATCACCACACCAAGCCCTCGGGCACTAAGTCCTTAAATATTTTTTTTAGCAGCAATTAGACCCTCCAAGTGATTAACTAGACATCTAAAGGTTAAATCTCAATTACGATGTACTACAGAAATTTTCCTCCAGTGAACAACTCTAAGAACGTTGACTATGTGAATAGACTTTCGTAAGCAATTCTTGATTTACTCTAGTGGTTCGTAGAAAACTTTAGTAGAATTGTGTCAGTCACCTCCAAGTTTAATTGGTTCAAACATGGATCCCTGAATTAAAAAAAAAAATCCTTAAATATTGGAGTAAAGGTGAAGACATCACCTTAGGGGTCCTTTTAACACGGTCCCGCACTCTTTGGAAGAGGGTAAATCATAGGGATATTTACTCTAGCGCAATGACCCTTTGCATTAGGGAGGTCAAGTATTCAATAAGACATTTTGCAGCCGTTAATGGGAATGAAGTTCAAGACCTATTGGAGTAATCGCCCATGCAAGCAACAACTACGTCAACCCATGGGATTTAGTTATTGGAGTATGAAGGTGAACTCATCACCTAAGCATCCCCTCCCGTATCACCCCACACTTTTTGTAAGGGGGTAAATTATGGGAGTATTTGCCCTAGCATGACAACCCTTTACATGGGAGAGGTCAAGTATTCAGTCATGGGGTTTAGCTTTTTTGTTTTGATAATTCAGATATCTAATTTTTCGAATTGACTAATCTGGGAGGTGACCAGTTTGGTCCTACGAAAATTTTCTACTGACCACTAGGATCAATCAAAAAGCGTTCTCTGAGACCCATCCAAACAACTAACATTCTTAGAGTTGTCATCTCACTAGAAGAAAATATCTAGAATACATTGTAATTAGGATTCGACCCTTAGATTAGATGCATGATTAATCGCTTGAATTACCTCAGGATGTGAGATTTATTTATTTTTAAGTTGTCATCGGCTATTCAACCCAACCAAAGTTGAGAAAAAAATATCTAAAATTTTTTTATGTCTGTTAGACAATATCAAGACCACCCTAACGGATACAACACCAGCTGATAACAATCCTCCACTGCCACCGGTCCTGAGGATCTAAACCGTTAATCATGCTGTGACATGAAGGTCATACATCATCAACCAGAGTCGCATGCATGTCTCCTTAAGACTCTAGATCCATTTGCATGAACCAAGAATGATTTCTCCCGACCACCTGACTAAATTAGGAAGTGTTAATAGAGACTCATCCAAATTGTCTATATTTTTAAATTCATTTTTCACTAGAGGAAAAATCTCTATAGGATCTAATTATTTGGCAAAAGATCATATGTTGATCTCGGGCACCCCATGCGGTGAGTCCCACAACTATTTGTAAATAAGTAAATCAAAAAACTTAGTAGGTCACCACATGGGAGAGTATTTCTCCTGACTTCATCGGGAATCGACTCTTATTCGATATGATAATTCTACTATGTGGTGACCAACTCAATCAAGCTCTTGTAACAAAAAGATGATTACGCTCACTTTAACTTAAGCGCCCTTCACAATCCGTCCTTAAATTATATAAAAGGGAATAAATCACGGGGTCAACTTATAGCAGATCGCTAAGTGGTTACGAATTGAGAGGAGTTTTTTCTGAAGGACATGCATCCACCGATAATTGATCCATGTTCTATTGTAATAAATATGTCACCCTCTACGCAACTGACACCTCGTGGGATTTTATTTTTTTATTGACAAATTTATATATAGTTCCTATAACTATTATAAGGGCAAGTAAATAATTAGTTATCTTAAAAGATCAATTGTCAAATTTAGCACGTTGTTAAGAAATCAATCTAATTCATGCTTTCAATTTTCTTTAAGTTTTCAACAAATTTTGGACATTGTCGTTATCATCCAACTCACTACTTGAAGCTAATTAACATAGCGATCCCTCTACCATTGTTTGAAAAGTGAATGTGTTTCACACTAGCTTAAGAGTATGCACCGCGTGGCATGCTTTTATTGAGGTCAATAACATATATAAATCAGTTTATCGAAATTTTGGAGTGAGTTAGTTTATTATTTTTCAAGATTAACTCAAAACTTTTTCATACTTCGTATTGAATTGAACTTTCATACTATTTTATTATGCTTGTTTATTTACTAGAGGTGATAATGCCTATAAATAAATTTGATAAAAAAAAAATCTCAAAAACACATAAAGTTGTAACCTTAATAAGAATAATTGACTTTGTGCATGAGCATATCCTTTAGATCACTAATGCTTTTTATATATCTTTAGATTTTAATAATTATAATGATATTAATAATAATAATAATAATAATAATAATAAAGCACTTGCAGGCAGCTTGATTCTTAAGCTAACAATTAAAGGGAGAGAAAAAACAAGAAATAATTAATGAAGGAATCTAATTTATTCACTAGCGAGGAAAAAATAAAGTAAAGGTTGACTACATGATCCTTAAAGAAAAGCTTAATTATTATATTTATGTTAAAGTTCAAAATAAAAACAAAAAATGCTGATGGAAATTTTTTTGCTTCATCCTTTAAAATCTATTTATTTTTAAAATTATCTCTTAGAAAATTTACACCTCAAGTTTGGAATTTTTTATAAAAAAATATCTCTCCGTGTGGCATGCATCACATTCTTTTACAAAAACATTAATACTTTATTCTCATGACTCATTAGCCACACACATAAATCTTTATCACACCAAAACAATCTCTCTATTAAGTAACCTCACTATTCGAGATTAACTAGCTAAACAATACTCTCCTACATTAGATTTGCTCAATTCTCTCTCATATATTCCATGATTGATTCAATTCTCTCTTGACAATAGATGATGGCAATGTTCGATCGATAATAAGGGAATTTTAAAAAGAGAGACACACAATAGACAAGGCCATGAGTTATCATTATCAAATGAGATTAAAATTAAGATGATAGTTGATAAAATATAATCTCGTGAATCACATTTTCGTTGAATTAACATATAAATGTCACCTTCATTGCTTAAACCATCTTGTCTGAAATGTGAAAAAAAGCATTTGGATACCCCAATTTAGTCGAGTACCACCAACCTTATTTATTTATAGTATTTTTATTTGTAAAAATATAAAATGTATGCTAATTGTACATAATACAAGTCCTAATTTCAAATTTCTACATATATCTTCTTCTTTAATCAGATTAAATAACGTCAAACTTGAGTCGACTGATCCGATCTAACTAAAATTTTCCATCAACTATCAAGATAAATTAGAAAATGTAAATAGCGGATGGCTCAGAAGTCCAATATCTTTTAATTTCACGCCTCATTTGGAGGAATCTATCTTCTTCTTCTTCTTTAGGGTGGAAAAGCCTTGCCATAATCAATCGCTAGTAATTTAATTTTTTAAAAGAGAGTTGATAATTTTTTTTCTAAAATGAAAAATCTTATGTGAGTGAATTTCCTTACTAATATTTGATTTCTATTCATATATTCTACTTAATGAGAAAAATATTTTTATTTTTATATTTTTAATTATAAATTAAAACTTCTAGTAAATATTGTCTTTTTATAGGGACTAACGTGATGTCCTAAGCATAATTGAATAGTATTAGCCCAAATAAACAAAAATTGTAACTCGAACTATTTCATGATTGGAATCAAAATAATTACAAAGGGCTAATTTAAAATCTTAAATAAAAAGGGATTAAAATGGTGAAATTTAAGAGTAATATGATAATTTCCTAACCTTTTTCTTGATGTGTCGGGAAACAAGAATACGTGAATTGTAAGAGTTAATTATGAGCAATGATATGCTTAAGAAAAAAAATTCAAAAAAAAATTTAAGAATAGACATATAAAATCATGACCTACTATTTCATTTTTTATGGATCCCATCACTTTATATATTTATTCTTAAATTTTTCTTTAAATTTTTTTCTTTAAATATATCATTTTTCTTTAACCCTATAATCTGTAGTCTTTTATCATTTATTTTCATTTATGATGAATTAACATAGATCACTTTTTACCATCGTGTAAAAAGAGAACACGACCATCAGGAAAATAGATATTATTATAATACATAAGAGGTCGAATCTTTACAAAATTGAGAAAAATATCTTTTCTTCAGTCGCCAGCTATAATTTTTTATTTACGGATTCTAAATTTTACTACAACAGTAAAAAGAGAACACGACGCCGGACCCCACTGTCCACCCTAGACCGTCCACCAATAGGGAGCTACGTTTTTGGTCGGTCCCACAGCGCAGATGGGAATACCAGTGCTGAACACGTCGACGACGGACACTGTTATTCCCAGCGGCGCTCATTGAGCCACGTGGCAGAGTACCGAGTTGTGTACATAGATAATTGCACTTCGTCCGCCCACCATGTGTTGATTGGACAAAGATACGGGTCTCAATTGATTCACTCTGGAGGTATGAATTTGAGTGTAATTGGTGGGTGCATTTGTTTGTTTTCTTGTGCGCTTAGTATTATTATTATTATAAAAGTGGAGCTGAGACGAAAGCGGATTTCGAAGAATTTTGTTTTTCTTCAAATTTGGCCTTTTGTTTTTTTTGTTTGTCTGTCTATTCTATGGATTGGAACTCGAGATCGAAAAATTTTGGGTGATTTTTCCATTTCTCTGGAGCAACTTTTCGTTGCATGATGCGCTTTTCCTCTGGTGCATGATTTGTTTGTTGCTTGTCTAAAGTGAAGGAAGCGCTTAAATCGGTTGCTCCTCAGTGCTCTTTGGGAGCATTAGATCCGATTTGGTTGAGAAATTTCTCGTCTTTGCTGGTTTTGAGCTTGCGATTTGCAAGTTCTGAGCTGGTCGTGGTTGAATCGTTGTTCAGTGGTTGTGTTCGCCGGGATTTGAAGTGTCCCGTGCTGCGATTTTGTTGGAGCTTGTTGGTTGAGTTGGAAAGCTCTGGTCTTTGAGCTCAAATCGCCGGAAAAAATGACGTCGCGGTCGTATTCTAACCTCCTCGAGCTGGCATCCGGCGAGCCGCCCTCCATCAGCCAGATCCGGCGGCGGATTCCTCGCGTGATGACTGTCGCCGGCATAATCTCCGACCTCGACACCGATTCCGACTCCGAGGGCACCTCTCCTAACTCCTCCTCCCCCCGCGACCGCACCATCCTGGTGGCCAACCAACTCCCCATCCGCGCCTGCCGCCGCTCAGACGGCCGCGGCTGGGAGTTCTCCTGGGACGAGGACTCCCTCCTTCTCCAGCTGAAGGACGCCATCAGCGACCACGGCGCCGACATGGAGTTCATTTACGTCGGCTGCCTCCGGGACGAGATCCCTCCGGCCGACCACGACGAGGTCAGCCAGGTCCTCCTCGAGACCTTCAAGTGTGTGCCGGCATTCCTGCCGGCGGATCTCCTCGCCCGCTACTACCACGGCTTCTGCAAGCAGCAGCTCTGGCCCCTCTTCCACTACATGCTGCCTCTCTCCCCCGACCTCGGCGGTCGCTTCGACCGCTCCCTGTGGCAGGCCTACGTCTCCGTCAACAAGATCTTCGCCGACAAGATCCTCGAGGTCATCAACCCCGACGACGACTTCGTCTGGGTCCACGACTACCACCTCATGGTTCTCCCCACCTTCCTCCGCAAACGCTTCAACCGCGTCAAATTAGGGTTTTTCCTCCACAGCCCCTTCCCCTCTTCTGAGATCTACAAGACCCTCCCCGTCCGCGAGGAGCTTCTCCGCGCTCTCCTCAACTCCGACCTCATTGGCTTCCACACCTTCGACTACGCTCGCCATTTCCTCTCCTGCTGCTCCCGCATGCTTGGCCTCTCCTACGAGTCCCGTCGCGGCTACATCGGCCTCGAGTATTACGGCCGCACCGTCAGCATCAAGATCCTCCCCGTCGGCATCCACATGGGCCAGCTCAAGTCCGTCCTCACCCTGCCGGAGACCGAGAAGAAGGTGAAAGAACTGAAAGATCAGTTCCTGAACCAGGGCCGCGTAATGGTCCTCGGCGTCGACGACATGGACATCTTCAAAGGCATCACCTTGAAGCTCCTCGCCATGGAGGAGCTACTCAAGCAACACCCCGAGTGGCGGCGCAAGGTGGTCCTCGTCCAGATCGCGAATCCTGCGAGAGGCCGCGGCAAGGGCGTGACGGAAGTCCAAGCTGAGAGCTTTGCCACCATGAAGCGCATCAATGAGGCCTACGGCGCGCCACCGGACTACGAGCCCATCATCCTCATCGACGACCCCCTCCCCTTCTCCCACCGCATCGCCTACTACGTCGTCGCAGAGTGTTGCCTTGTGACGGCCGTGAGAGACGGCATGAACCTTATTCCTTACGAGTACATCATCTCGAGACAGGGGAACCAACAACTAGACAACGTCTTGGGCTTGGACTCATCAACTCCGAAGAAGAGCATGCTGGTCATCTCCGAGTTCATCGGTTGCTCACCGTCATTGAGCGGAGCCATCCGTGTCAATCCATGGAACGTTGAAGCTGTGACCGACGCCATGGTCAATGCCTTGGAGATGAAAGAGCAGGAGAAGCAATTCCGTCATGAGAAGCATTACAAGTATGTGAGCTCACACGATGTGGGATACTGGGCGAACAGCTTCTTGCAGGATCTGCAGAGGACTTGCAGAGACCATTCTCAACGCAGGTGCTGGGGTATTGGATTCGGATTGCGATTCCGAGTGGTTGCTCTTGATACAAACTTCAGGAAGCTTGCCATGGAGCATATCGTCTCGGCCTACAAGAGAACAAGAACCAGAGCCATCCTTCTGGACTACGATGGCACGCTGATGCCACAGGCCTCGATCGACAAGAGCCCAAGCTTGAAATCAATCGAGATTTTGAATGCCTTGTGCCGTGACAAGAACAATGTGGTGTTCCTTGTGAGTGCTAGAAGCCGCGACACTCTCAGTGATTGGTTTGCTCCTTGTGAGAACTTGGGGATTGCTGCTGAGCATGGCTATTTCTTTAGGTAGGTGGTTCTAAACTTGATCAATGGTTACCAAATTGAAATCTTTTGATAAAACAGGTCGAATAGATAAGAAATTGGCATTGAGATGAATTTGATTTCAGGTTAAAGAGGGATGCAGAGTGGCAAACTTGTGTTCCTGTGGCAGATTGTAGCTGGAAACAAATTGCAGATCCTGTGATGAGGTTGTACATGGAGACAACTGATGGTTCCACGATCGAAGACAAGGAAACCGCACTTGTATGGTCATATGAGGATGCTGATCCAGACTTTGGGTCTTGCCAAGCCAAGGAGCTTCTTGATCATCTAGAAAGTGTGCTTGCCAATGAGCCTGTTTCAGTGAAGAGTGGTCAGCATATTGTGGAGGTTAAACCACAGGTAAGATACCAGTGCATAGGATTTGTTTGCCGTTACAGTAGAACCTAGTTTAGATGTTTACGGTTCGAGCCAAAATTATGATCTAACACCCCTAACAGTTAATTTGTATCAAGTTCTTAACACGTTTCATAATTCACATCACGAATTCAAGACTCCAGTCTCGCATGTTATTTTGTAGATTGAACCCAAGGGCATGATGATCTCACAAACTACTGAATTATCATTTTTATCTCGTATTGCAACATATAAGCACAAGTGAAGCTAGTGATCAAGCTTTGCTTCTAGTGATAATGCTAAACCACAGATAAAAGTCACCATGTTTTTCTGGTCTTTTCTTTCTTGATCAAAACATAAACAAAGTAGATGCCAATTTTGCGAACTATTCTTATAGGGTGTGAGCAAAGGCTTGGTAGCACAGCGCCTCCTTTCGACCATGCAAGAGAGGGGCTCAGAATCTAGCTTCATATTGTGCATCGGAGATGACAGGTCTGATGAGGACATGTTCGAGGTGATCACCACATCAATAGCAAGCACTTCAATCTCCCCGGCGACCGAAGTGTTTGCCTGCACAGTGGGTCAGCAGCCGAGCAAGGCTAAGTATTACTTAGATGATACAGCTGAGATTGTTAGGTTGATGCAAGGGCTGGCCAATGTCTCAGAGCAACAAACTCTGAGGACCCAACAAAATGGCGACCTCGGCACTTGAAGGTCTGGGGGGTTCGATTCTGCATGCTGCTTGAGATGAAGTTGTTACTGCAGTGTACATAAGATCTTATTACAAGCTTTTATAGTGTAATATTATGGTTACTATTTGAGCTCCATTTTGGAAACCAAGAGATGAAATTTATGGCTATGTTGTTGTTCCTTTGCTTCTTGGTTGTTTGTTGAATTGTTGGTTTAGAGGCTGATTTGTTCTTCGAGTTAAAACGAGCATAAAATAACTCGTCGGCTTATTTCAACCGACGACACTTAATCGCTCTACTACTTGTGAATCTCCATATTTAAGAAGGGTAGATTCATCTATTAATTACTCATTGACGTAAATGTTATGCCATTGATGAGGATGGAGCTTATGGTGCATGCATCCTTGTGTTTCTCTATTCATTACAGTTCTTGATGTGGAGTTGTAGAAGCAACCAAAAATTTGTAACTATCATATTTAGCTTGTGATGATAAATTTGGTATTCTATATTTGTCATAATCATTGAATGGTATTATCCTTTTTTTGTTCTTTTATAGGGTATTTTACACTTTTATATAATAGGCAACACATAAATAATACTAGAGTTATTGAAATTATTAGGACTGTTGTGTTTGATCTAGACACACATAAATAGACATGACAAACAAACATATGCACACAAATAGCCGTGACGAAGTTCGAGTTGAAGATGCCAAATAGTGAACATCAAAGCTCGTCTTCATTGAAATAGCCAATAGCCTCTCACACTCAGTTTCTTCATATGCTAAAAACAACAAATCTCTACACAAATTATTTCCAACAACCAGTAACCTGATCTCTATACTTTTCAAATATATAATAGTGTTTGTGTTATACGTCAAATTCTTTACTTTAGCTTGCAGATGATGGATTCTATTCAACTACAGCTGATTTTGTAACCATACAACTTGATATTGTGCTCAAGTACATTCCAAGTTTTGACCACAAACCATCTATTTAGTATTTTACATTATGGAATTTTTTCCCCCAGTAAAAGCCAAAACCAACAACTAAAACCAAGTAAAATAGCATCCAAAGCATAAGTACTAATGGAGCAGTCGAGTGAAAATTTCCCTTTTAAATGCAAAGCCCTTGGAGAACGCACCATAACTGAGTCAAAATCATTAGCGCTTTCTGAACCCCATGTCTTGTTGCCAGGACAAAGGCTTGTCTCTTCCTGCTAACAAGGCTGATGCTGCGGTTGCTTTTATTTTTCTCCTCTTTGCCTCGAGTTCAGCCCTTTTATTTCCTAAAGTAGAGGTTGAAGACTCTGAAAAGATCGATGAAGCTTTGATCGCTGCACGCTTGTCCTTGCTATTCTTGTCAAACTTGGGTGCAAATCTAACAGCAGCTGCACTTGCTGCATCTTCTTTTGATGGAGGAAGAAGTCTTATGCCAAGGCCCATCTTTCTTGAAGTTTCTTCTTCTTCTACAACCTTTCTCTTTTGAGTCTGAAATTGGAGCACATTGCATGAAGATAAAACAAAGTAAAAAAAGATCAAAAAAAAAAAATCAGGCAGCAAATCACCCTCAGACGAGCACGAAGGGCTCGATTAAGGCTATAATCCTCCGCATGCCTACTGTCTGAGACTCTTTGAAGACGAACTAGAAGTGGTTCAGCCTCTTTCTTCTTTCGCATATCCTCTTCTTGATGTTCTAGGCGGTAAAATGGATCAGAAAGCTTCCCTCTTTCTTCATCAGCTGGAAGGGCAAATGTTTCCGCATCTTCAATGTCATAATCTTCTGTCTTCCGTTGTGCTCCACTGATTATGACATATTCTGTGTTCTTTGGATCGGTCTGTATTACAATTTCATGTCGACAGCAAGCTGACTTCATAGTAAAGCTCCATATCTAAAAAAAAAAGACAATACCAATTAGGCATAATATGGATTTGGCAGAAAACTTAGAAACACTTCAACAGAAAAACAACAGAGGAAATGATACGGAGACAACAAGCTGATTGCAGAAACTAATTATTCATTAGCACAAGAATATTTTCATATCCAACACTACTTTTAGGGTGAACCCATGCAAGCTCACATGTTTGTTGGATGATATCCATCCATCTCTGTTCAAGAAATCTGATAGAGCTGTCTACTCCCATCATAAAGGTCTATTCACGTATAAATTTTCAAAATCTTGACACCCACATCAAGATTAAATAGAAAATGATTCTATCAAATTTGAAAATTTAGACAATTTTTTAGAGATATCTTATCCAACAAATACAAGGAAGCTGCTTTATTGATTGGCCTTGAGCATATCTCACTCTCCTAGTATCACTTCTTTCTCATTTGTTGAAAAGTCATTGTAATCCTGTCCTAGTCACCAATCACAATTTACAAACTGTAGGTTACTAATTAGTTTTCAAATGAAGCAATTGGCTGTTGTAACTTTAAAACTGATCTAAGTGAATTTCAGAAGCTAACTTATTGCTGATGTGTACACAAAGGATCAAAATGTCAATATACAACTACTTAAGACTTCAGAATGCACTCAGATAAGAAGATAAACAAGATAGTTTTTATATTGTTCTAATTACAATGTGTTTGAAACGTTGGAAGACTAGTAATATTAAAAGATCACTTCACAGCTTACCTTAGTTGAGTAATAGTTGCCAACTTGCTTTTTCTCTGCATTAAACCTTACACCTTTGGCAATCATATGATTGCATCCACCACACCAGATATTAAACGGCATCTCAAACCTGCAGCAGATAATTATACTTTCAGAAAGTAAAAATCACCACAATTTTCTGAATGTAGAATTTTATTTTCTGAAACAAGATATGCATGATTGTATACTTAGCTATATTGACTTGTGGCCTTTCAGATATATTCTTTAATTAAAAAAAGACAATGCTAGGATGTTGCCTAAAAATATAATTTTCATTATTATTATATCATCAACTATTAATTTTTATCCAATTGGAGTTACTATGTTATTTCCTTTCCAAAACTCCAAAAATAAATGCTTCCAATGGCTGAAGTAAATTTCCAAGCAACTAATACTCAAATTTTGCTTTTAGTATCAGGAAGAATTAGAAAGTTCATCAAGGCCTCATCATGTTCACCAATAAACTTTGTCCTGGTAAAGGATAATATACTTTGAGAACAAGATTAACTTTTCCTAGCTTTCAGATCATTTCTGATCCTTCTGCATAACAAAGACTTCTATACCTGTTTTGAATGAACCCAAACTGTAATGTAATCACCATAACAATTTAACCTTGTTGTCGTGAGCCCATTAAGATTTAACCAAGTACAAAAATCACACAATTCTACCTGTTCAAGCATAAAGTTCTTGTCTCTTACTATTAGACCTGATCAGCTAATGGCACATATACCTTGAAAGTTACACTGCACTACAAGATACATCATACATAAAACACTTCCTATATCCAAAGGCAGCATCTGTTTCAGCAAGGATACGATGATGTTGCACTACCCAGCTTTCAAACACATAAATAATTATTGGAGTATCAACCTTCTATTTAGCATCATTAAAATAGTCACCCTGTAGCATCCACTTCATGGCTTAACATACCAGAGTACAAGTAGCTCTAACTGGAAGATCAGACATTCAGTATAGTACAGATCTAGCTGATACTCATTTCCCTAATATTTATGGCAATATCAACACATATCAGCACATTTTATACACTAGTTGGAACTTGGAAATATTACAAAAAAACTCAAGCTTACACTTTTCATCCATTTCCTGGTAATATCATAATTATATATTAAAGTGTTTTGTGCTAGCAGACACTCTGCAAGTTATAAGCCAAGAGGCAGGACTCCTACATTATCAAAATTTCAGTGACGCAAATCACTGAGTTGTTTATTTATATGGAAATGAGAGAAAATGAAGTACATGAAAAGGCAAAGAAAAAAGGGGAGGAAAACAGTGCTTGACTTATCAAAATGAAAAGGAAATGAAGAGAAACTAAATGTTGTCTTGATAACCCATCGGCAAGATGAGTCAACTTTTATTAATTGAGCTCCCAAATCTGTTGCATCAAAAGATCCCTCCGACTAAACACAGAGGAATGGATTTTTTTCCCATTTCCTGTCAAAATTATCTGTTGCCTACTATTTGACTATTAGGGTTTCTATAGGGCTGTAGAATCCTTATAGCAAGAGAACATTACGAGGTGCATCATCCATGTTCCATCGTGATTTGGATAACTAATATTTGATTTACTAAATTAGCCTCTAGGAAAAGGCTACATAAATTGATCATCCTTAAAACTTAAATCCTATATTAATGGAAAACTTTGTTCGAGGAGTCCCCTATATATAGTCATAATAGGATGGCCTATTATGACTGAATAATAAAGAACATTCTCAAGCACCTAATTCTCCATAGACTAGATCACATTGATGAACCTTTCAACTAGACAAGGAATAGCCTCCAATGGAGAAAGAAAAATGCAAGACAAAGAAATGAAATTAAGCAGAAAACACATGCTAAACAGAGAAAAGTTGTATGACTAGCATTTGTGACCGACAAATTAAACTATCTTTAATACCCTTCCACAAGTGTATTGTGAATGGAATCCATCCAATTCAACTCCACCCCACCCAAAAAAAAAAAAAAGACAGCCCGGTGCACGAAGCTCCCGCCATGCGGGGTCTCGGGGAAGGATCCATTGTACGCAGCCTTATCCTGCTTTTTTCAAGAGGCTGTTTCCAGTATTCGAATCCGTGACCTTTTGGTCACATGGCAACAACTTCAACTCCACCCCACCAATTTAAAAATAAATTTGCATAATTTTATAAAGCACGGCAGCAGGAAACTATCAATGCGCTATTCATTCAGAAAAATTACATAACATAATGGATTAGTGGATGTACAATTTTTCAAACGAATTAAAATAATATACAAAATCTGTCATGAATTTTACTAGTATTGCTTTGAGCATCGGTCCAGTACCTTATAATCAGTATGCCTTGGTCTAGCTTTCTTGCTCTTTCTCTCAAAGGATGCTGCCCCTGAAACTTGTTCAAGGAACCCTGAAAGCAAAAGATTAAACACATGTCACCAAGATTACCAGACAAAAGCAAGCTTTGTCAAAGCAACCTTCAGGCATAACATAATCACAGCAAAGAGACGTACCTTTTTGGGGTCCCATTCTGGTGGATAGTAGAAATTATCTGCTCTAGCAGCTGCGAGAGAAGACTGCAAAACAAAACAGAAACATGAATTAGAAACAACGAATCGTCAAAATAAGCTCATCTGATGCAATTTAAAGAGTGATGAGCTATGAAAACTAAAAAAAATAGTTTGTACTTCTTACAGGATGATTCAAGTTCTATTTTTTATTACTATTACTATTATTATTATTATTATTTTGAAATAAGAGAATGAAAAAAATTAAGTTCAACAGGTGGAATCAATCATCCATCCCGACTTCCGTTACCTACTCAGCGCGCAGCTTACATGATGACTATGAACAATAACCGAACCCTAAATAGTACGCACGCAAGAAATCGAACAAGCATAAGGGCAGAGAAGGTTGTCATGGAGATTTAATAGGAGAAATCAAAATCCTAAAGACATGCAGAGAAATCAACAAATAAAACAATAAATTAGCCATCTATCAACAAATACACAAAGACGCCGTGATTTGGGAAAGAGGATTAGGGTTAAAACACTCAGGACTTAATCATTCAACGTAAGCCAAAAACATGATTCGAAAGGAAAAAATTCATAAGGAAGATCGAACTCACCATCTTCGATCAGAGTAGGGGACGAAACGTCGGTGCAATCGATTCTCCGATCGCTCTCGACAGGGAGAAGAAATTGGATCGAGAACCTTTTTGCCCGCATAGATTTTTTGCTTTTCTTAAATACTCCCAGAATTTTGAAATAACATTTTTGCCCCTATAATTTCAAATTGTTATCCAAGGCCCCTGGTTCAAATTATATAGATTTTTATATTTTTAAAATCATAAACATATTTGTATCTGATTTTAAAAAAAAAACTCATGATTTTAAAAAAATAATAGCAAGATAATATGTGTTTATTAGAAAGGTAATTTTGAGAAATCATCAATTTTAATATTTTTTTCACTTTAAAATAAATCATAATATGTGTTTTGTGGCTTTAATAATACAAATATATTACATGTTTTGTCAGTATTATAATAATTAACATGTCTGAAGTATTAAAAAAAATTAAGTGGGCTCAAAGAGATTATATATCAAACATTATTAAAAAAATTAAATTATTATATTTTCAATGATAAAATATGAATTTACAGTTGACATTCATGGTTAATAAATTCATTGTTTAAAAAGTTTACTTTGAAATATTATAATTTGCCAATTTAAATTGACATTTTTTCCCTTATATTTTAGATTGAATTAAACTCTCTTGCACTTCAATTATTATGACCCTTATCGATATCACCATGAATTCAGTAAACAATTGTCCTCTCGGGGCAGTGCGATGATTAAAATATGAAGTGTTACCATATGAGGTTTTGGGATTAAAATTCGGCGTGACCGAGCATAACCTCTCCCATATCTTAGCCATTTGCACTAATAACTAGTAGCCACCCGTGATTTACCTCCTCCGTATTAGCCTAGGGACGGGTTGGCGGGGGCACTGGAAACGAGAGAATCGCCTTTTTTTTACCACATGAATTCAGTAAACAATTGAAATTAGAACTTCAAAATCCTTGAGAATTGATCAGTTCAGTTTTACAAATTTATTTAAGTAACGAAAGGAAAACTAGCAACAAGATGAGTCACTTCATCCTCCTCCTTTATTCGATTCTACTCCTCGATCGAGAAGATAAACTGTGAATGATCATCATCAACATGGAAATGAACATAAACAACTGCCACCTTCAGTGCATTTCCCAACTGCACCTGGAGTGTTGCCGGAAGCTTTCTGGCAATCTTCATTACAATTTATTTGACTACAACTTCCAATAAACTTACTGCAAGTCGATCCATCGGCCACCACAAAAGCTACAAGAACAAAGACAACGTACCTTAAAGAAATTAACCTTTTAATAGTTTTTATAGTTTAATGAACAATATAACTGATTTGCTTGGCTCAATTTCAAGAGAGGGAAAGATAAAAGACAAAAAAAAAAAAAGGAGAGATTTATATACCTGTAGTAAAGGTGAGAAGAAGAAAAAGAACAAAAACACTACGAGAACTCATAATTTTTGTTATGCAATTGTGAATGTGATTGAGAAATATTGCTAGATTTCGAGGTATTTATAGAATTATAAATATATGGTTTTGTTTTATGCTTGAACCAATAATTTAATGTTCGTATCTTTTACTTTTCTAATTAATTTATATAGCAAGAAATTATCACTTTTATCTTTATGTTATTTTTTTATAATGTTAAGTACCTTATACGATTTAATTTGTTTGTATATTAAATATTTAGCTATTGTGGATTATTATTATTCATTATTTTATTTTTGTTAAATATACTTTAAAGATTTTAAATTTAAGGTACGTACGTGATTTAAATATTATAAATTGCTTCTATAGAAAATTAAAATTAATTAATTAAAAATTATAGTTTTGTAGGTTGAAATAGTGATAGTTTTTTTACTTTCTTCTTTAGAATTTTCATTTATTAATAAACATATAAAAAAAAAGAAAAGAGGTTGAGAGCCCTTAATTATGACATTTTTCTTTACAATATAGATTTTATTTCCCATTTAATTTGTGATTATTTAAATACAATTTAATTTTATATCATCCTATCAAAAAAATATAGATCCGTTATATTAACAGACCCCTAGTGTCAGTCCCACGAATATAAAAAGAGGAATGTCATACGTCCACCGTTTGTGATACGTCCTGAAACTTATATCATCATATCAAATAAATACAATATGTAGACAAATAAATAAATTGTTCTTCAAAGTTACAAATCTCGAATCTACCCTTGAAGTGTTGGACGATTGTTGCACTGAGCAAACTAGCATCACAATTAATTGGTTGGCCACTATGCACGGATCAAATGGCACAGTAGTGTGGCAAGATCAACTTCGCACAAGTTCATATGGAAGTTGATATCACCAAAGAACCTCTAAATGTTCTTCTTGTTGCATTGCCTTGAGGGTTGGGTAGAACTTTCCTTACATTATGAATCTAAATTCAAGTCCTGCTTACATTGTTAGCGCATGAGATACTACCAAGGCCACTCAGAAGGCAACTCACAATTAATTAAATAGTATTACCACACAATCGATTCCTCAGTCAGCCATGCTTGTGTCCGTGCTCAATCATCTTGTACCACCTTAGGACTTGTCATATTTTCGGACTAGTACTAATGACGTAACTTTCCAATCTTCTTCTGTTAGCCTTTCGGGCTCAAGTAGAGTCCCCATATGTGGGACCACACAATATCATGTTCACAGTGCCTTGAGCATCATTCTTGCTTTTGCTTGTACTTTTTTTTCTGTATTTGGACGAGACTGAGAGAAACTTCGAGGTTCCTTTGAAGGAGAACAAGATCGTTGACTCGTGGGTCAATCAATATTAGCATCATAATGGCGACGATGTTTATAAGGTTCAGGAGACTTTCTTTTGTTGGGTTCACTCCAATTGGTGTTTTGTTGATCAGCTACTCATTTCAATTCTTCACATATTGCTAACTATCCCGAATGAAATGAGTACTTGATTGATGGTAGACACAATATTGAGTTACCTCGGGGGATCTTCAACCAGATTCAAGAGGAGTCAAAGCTACTTCCACAACCTGTACCACCTTTTCCTCCCTCTGATTTGTGAACTCTCTATTTCACAAGGGTGAAGGAGGGACTCTACGATATGGATGAGTGGGGTCAGGAGTAGGAGTTGGAGCTTTCTTTCTCTTCCCATACCGAAATTCCTCAAGTTGAATATACTTAAGTGCTCGAACTTGTAATCCTTCGAAATTGGTTAGGAGTTTTTTTAACCAAAGACCTTAAAAAATATCTATCAATCAAGTCTTGTGAGAAAATACTAGCCTGTACTTCTGAGGTAACTAGAAGAGCATCCATGGTCACCCGATTAAATTGTTATAAATATTCTTTCAAGGGTTCTTTGAATTTCTAATTGAGGGTGAATAAATCATGTGACATTTTTTAGTCTTCGATTGGTTGCAAAGTGTTGCATAAAGATAGTTTTAAACTCCTCAAAAGTTTGGATAGAAAAGACAGGGAGTCTACTAAACTATCTCTATGTCGAACCTGAAAGTGTGGTCAAGAAAACTCAACACTTGACGTCATCCGTATACTGATGTAATAAAGAAGTGTTCTCAAATTTACAGATGCGATCTTCGAGATTTTTGTAGTACTAGTATATTCCTCTATCTTCAATACCTGAAAGTATCTTGGCAACTCATCTTGAGGTTGTTCCTTAAAAACAGAGGCCGCCCAAAGAGCTTTCGTTCCACCAAATTTGGGGTCATTTTCCCTTGAAAAATCCCGCTAAGGGGTTTCACCAGAAGATTCTACAGAATATTCTCTCACGATGGACTTACCGATCAATATGGGAGAAGCAATCTGCGGCGTCTAGTAGGTCAAGGTACCTTCTGGTGTGCTGATGTTGCTTCAACCGACTGGCACGGTGGTTCAGTTGAGGGATTGATTGTTGGTGGAGGATGCGAGGGTTGCCCCTTTAATACCTCTTGCACAGTCGCCACTACCAATTTGTCAAAATCTTTTGTTGTCATTGTGATGATGTTAGATCTTCCAACATCATCAATCTTAACATCTTGGTTCAGGTCTTTAACTCAGTTTTCCCATGGTCAATGTCAATTTGATCCTCCCCGAGAACGTCGTACAAGTGAATCACCAGTGAGTTAGTTTTGTTGCCAACTTTAATTGCCAAATCGCTTGATGACAAAAAAAAGATCATGTGGTTCTATGAGCCTAGACGATAGCAAATTAGAAGAAAAAATAATAGAATGATAACCAGGGGTTTCCCGACGCAGCCACTCCAACACCCAAGTTAGAGGATGAAGAAGAAGGAAAAGAGCAATATTAGGGTTTGGGCATATGTGTGCATGTACATACCTTGGATGTCGGAAAGAGCTACCTTTTATAGGGAGACAATAGACTTTTCCCTTTTATTCCAATCTCCACGTTATCATTATTTAATTCCTTAAATAATGCAAGATTTATATGCATCGTTATTTATTTCCTAAAATAATCTGAGATTTACGTAATGGATATCCTTTTCGCGAAATAATTCCGTAGTTACGTGATAATTATCTTGTTCCTAAAATGACCCTATATTTTGAGTCGAGTCGTCAAGAAGACGAGAGGCCACGAGTTGAGGTGCATCCAAAAATCAGGGGTCAACTTGGTTTTCCATTTTACTAGAACTACCACCTCAATGGAGTCACTAATTTCTCTTATGCACGTGGCCTCTACTAATTAGCATTAGCCTCTAAATGAATATGTGTTGATTAGAAAGGTAATTTCGAGATTCATCAATTTTTAGGTTTTTCACTTGAAAATAAATCATTATGTGTTTTGCTGCTTGAATTATATCAAATATATTACATGTTTTGTGAGGCTCCAAGAGATTATATTTCAAATTTTATTAAAAAATTATTATTATAATGATAAAATATGAATTTACAGTTGTGACATACTGACATTCATTGTGAATAAATTCAATGTTTAAAAAGTTTACTTTGAAACATTATAATTTGCCAATTTAAATTGACATTATATTTTATAAAATAAAACTTGATTATAAATTTATTTATATTAAAACTTGAGTTCTAATATTATTTAAATACAAATTTGATTAAATCGAGAGTCTTAAATATTATAAATTACTAAGATAATACTAAAACATGTGGCAAAAGGTGATTCGCTCGCCCCGGCGCCCCCGCCAATCCGTCCCTATGCTAACACGGAGGAGGTAAATCACGGATGACTACTAGCCATTAGTGCAAATGGCCAAGACATAGGGGAGGTTATGCTCGGTCACGCCGAGTTTCGACCCAAGACCTCATGTGGCAATTAAAACATGCATCTTCCACTTGAAGAGCTCTCTTATATTTTAGATTAAATTAAACTCTCTCTTGCACTTCAATTATTATGACTCTTATCGATATTATTAACGATAAAATTCACATATATTATTAATGATAGTATATTATATATATATATATATCATTACAAGTGAAAATAAAAAATACATAAATTAAGAAAACAATAAGTATTTCCTAATAATAATTATTCTCTAATAATTAGGAAACAAATAACTATTTTCTAATAATAATTATTCTCTAATAACTAGGAAATAAATAACTATTTACTTATAATAATTATTTCCTAATACGCCCTCTCAAGATGGTGTCCCAAAATGACATCAATCTTGCTGCAAATAGTAAATAACCTAGGTTGAGAAAGCGACTTTGTAAGTGCATCAGCCAACTGATCCTCAACAAGAATATGAGTAACTCACAGTTCGAAGGCCTGCACTAGATCACGAACAAAGTGATAGTCAATAGTCAGATGCTTCATCTGAGAGTGAAAAACAGGATTAACTGAAAGATACGTGACACCTAAATTATCAGTAAAAAGCACAGCAGGCGATGATGACAGCGATGAAGAAGTCACTTGCGGGTAGCTACGGTTAGTGGCAGGTTGCGACATCGGTGCTCGAGGGTCCCACGAGAGAACTAGTGCAATAGAGAGCTCAGAGTCAGTGTCTATTACTGTGGAATCCAAGGAGGAGGTGATGACAAATGGAAAAACATGCTCCACAAACTTAACATGATGAGATACAAAGACTCTCTTAAGGGCTACATCATCGCACAGGAAGGCACTCTAGTGAGAGAATAGTCAAGGAAGATACAAGAGGTTGACTTGGGATCAAGCTTGTGGTGAGAGTAGGGGTGCAACCACGGAAAGCATAGACACCCGAAAACTCGAAGCTTAGAGAGATTAGGAATGGTGGTGAATAATTTTTCAAAAGAGGACATATGGGAGAGACCGACCTTAGGCATGCAGTTAATCAAATAGACTGTCGCAGTAAAAACATAAAGCTAGAAAGTGAATGGAATAGATGCTTTGTGCAACAAAGTGAGACCAGTTTCAACTATATGACGATGACGACGTTCAGAGTATCCATTGTGTTCAGGAGTGTGTGGAAGAGTGGTAAGATGACTAATACCATGAGTAGTAAGAAAGGAGCAAAGGGCTAAGAATTTACCTCCATTATAAGTGAATAGTATTTGATAATCATCGAGAACCTATTTTCAACAAGAGTTTTGAATGCAATAAAGGTAGAGTATACATCTGATTTATTGTATAAAGGATAAAGCCATATATACTTTGTAAAATAATCGACAAAGATAACATAATATTTGAGTCCATCAAATGATGATATAGGAGATGTATCATAAAAGATAAATATCCAAAAGAGCACGAGATAAAATACTAGATTTATGAAAGAGTAATTTATTACTCTTATTAATATTGCACGAAGTGCATGACAAATTAGACAAAGTATTTACAGGAAATGAAAGACCCAAGGATTAAAAAAAATATTGCAAAACATCTAATGATGGATGACGTAAACGACTATGCCATAAGAAAATAGATGACGAGACAGACATAGAAAAGGCGAAAGACGATGATAGCGTAGACATAAATTTTGGCCAGTAATAGACACCATCTCTATAGACTCCGTTGACCAGTGTCGCTCCCGTACGACGATCCAACACCTGAAAATAGGAATCAAACAAAAGAAATGCAACAGGATTAGTAGCATAAAGTGCTGTGACATAAATCACATTTTTTGACATAGATGATACAAATAAAATATTGGAGAAAACTATTTAAAAAATACTTTGAAAATTATTTCAAAATCATTTATAATTTTTTTTAATTTCAAAATCATTTGAAAAATCTTTAACAGCTCAATTTTTCAAAAGGCAATTATTTTCAAAAGCTTAGCCAAAAGCTTAGCTAACCTGTCTCGTTCAAGTTTAACTAAGTAATTTTTCAAAAACTCTTAAAAAATTTAACTAAGTGTTTTGATATCACAAAATTAGCTAAGTTATTTTTCAAAGACAAATTAATTTTATCTTAGCTAAAAGTATGTCTCACACTTAGATTTTAAAAGAAAAAGTTATGTTTCCAATTTTATGACAAATTTTTTCCTTCTCTAACTTAGCTAAATGTTTACAAGAAAATTAATTTTAAAAAAACTAAGAGTTTACTTCTATACTCATTTTTCTCTCTTATTTATTTTGATATATGGCAAAGAGAGAGAGTATAAGAAAATTCAAAGAAAACTAAAGAAAATTCAAAACAAAAAGAAAATTTTTGTTAAGGGGAGCTTCTATTAAGGGGGAGCTTTGTATGTGCTTATATTTTATTTATGCTTGTACTCATTTATGTTTATCTTTATTGTATTTTTTACTTAACTTTGAATTTCGGTTGCCATAATCAAAAAGGGGGAGATTGTTGGTGCGGGAAGCATCCAACGATCGAACCTTAGTTTTGATAATGGCAAAGGGATTCAAAGTTAAGCTTAATTATTATCTAATGTGTATGATTGAGTGTATCAGGAAAGTCCTAGCTGCGGTTAGGCAAGTGGAAAACCCTAGGGGGTGGTAACCTTATGCGGGAAGTTTTGGCGAGTCGGAGCTTCGGGCAAAAATCCTAGGGGGTGGTAACCCTAGGTTAAAATCCTGGTATCGTGAACCGGGTAGAAGTCTGGATAGGTCGAGGACCGGACATCTAGCATGAAGACCGGAAGCATCGGACGCTGAGCAAAAGTCCAGTCGATCTGTAGGATCGCACTGGCAACAGGTAAATCTCCTGAGAGGAGTAGGTGAGGACGCGTTCCCCGTAGAGGGAACAGTAGGCGTCGGGTCGACCTAGGGTTTCCGGTTGGAAATCAGAAGTCAGACTCAGACAGTCCGATGACTGTCAAACTCTTAATTTATCATGTTTATATCAGTTCTAACTTTGTCTTGCAGGGTACCGTATTGTTTTGATACTAACATATCTTGCAGGTACAAAAGGAACAAGTTAAGCCTCTGATGAACAGTGTCCGAGGCGCCTCCATGGAGCTTGGAGGTGCCTCGGGTGCAAGCTGTCCAGAGGAGCTGGAGGCTCCTTCATTGGGACCGAAGGCGCCTTGGACCAAGGCTTGAAGGCGCCTTGAAGAGGCTTGAAGGCGCCTTAAACCGGATAAGGTGCGACCAGTTCTGTGTTGATCCATGCGTGCGACTCGGCGGCCTGGATGCGCCTTGGACAGGCTTGGAGGTGCCTTCAGCATAGTATAAAAGGTCTCGAGGCAGAACTCAAACAATCAAGTTCTAAGCTTCCTTTCTTCAACGTGCTGCCAACGAGACGACCTAGAAGTGCTACGAATTAACACCGACGACCTAGAGCTCCGAATCTTCAGTTTTTTCTACTGTCGTTGGTATAATTTAGTCACTTCTTTTAATCATTTTACTTCATCTTGTAAACACATTAACGAGTTTATAGTTGTTGCCCATCGGAAGCAATCAACGATCGCGGGCCTTGGAGTAGGAGTCGCCACAGGCTCCGAACCAAGTAACTCAAGTTCTTATGTGATTGTCTTTTTATTTCTGCTGCTTTAACTCTCGAATGATTTCCGACTCCGAAACGAGTGAAAGCCACGAGCGCTATTCACCCCCCCCCTCTAGCGCTTTCGATCCAACAATTGGTATCAGAGCGGGGTTGCTTTGAATTGGTACAACTACTGTTCGAGCATTTTTTTTTGTCGCTCTAAATCATTTTTTCCCTCCAAAATTAATTTCGAAAAATTCATTACCATCTTTTCACCATTGGTCCATATTAACAAAGTATCACGATTTTAAAAATTTGAAATAATATTTTTTATATATATATTTTTAATATTTTAATATTATTTTTTTTCAAAATTAGTTACTTGTTATCTTTATCCCTCTCTCGCACTACTAATCCAGGATCAAGTCCTGGGACCAGTTGTTTTTCTCTTTTTTTTTTGTGTACAGGCTTTTCAAATGACCCTCCAAGAAGGCTTTAGCACAGTCCACCCGCCACTCTTCTCCGACGAGGACTTTGCCTATTGGAAAAATCGGATGGAATATCACCTCAAGATGCAAGTCGAGATGTGGATCATTATCCAGACCGGTCTCGAGCTTCCACGCGACGGCACCGGAGAACTCGTCTCATGCATCAACTAGGATGCTAGCATAAAGAAGAAGGTGGAAGCTGATGCCAAAGCAACCTGCATGCTACAATGTGGTCTTTCAAAAGAAGAACTCAACAAAGTTGGACCATTCTCAAGTGTAAAAGAGTTGTGGAACAAACTAATCGAGCTGCACGAGGGCACCTCCGATGCTAAAGTAAGTAAGCGCGACTTAATTTTCAATAAATTATACAATATTAAAATGCAGGAAGGTGAGATGGCCAGCCAGCTCCATGCACGCATCCAGGACCTACTCAACGGGTTTCATGCGATCGACCAAAAGGTGGAGAACAGGGACGTCATAAGGTATGCCTTAAACGCCCTTCCAAGGAATACCTTGTGGGCATCCATGGTAGATGCTTACAAGGTTTCCAAGGATCTTTCTACTATTAAATTAGACGAAATGTTTTCTGAATTCGAGTTGCATGAGCAGATTAATGCACACCCGGTCGAAAAGGGTATAGCTTTTGTTGCAGGTACTAGCAGAACGCACGAACCGACATCAAGGCGCAAAACCAAACCCGAGTCCAAAGACGAATCAGACACAGAGGACGAAGATGAAATTACTTCCAGATTGATAGAGCTTGTACGGAAGATATGCAAGTCGAAAAAGGTGACTCAAACAAACACAAAGGACAAGACTAGAGTCACTTGCTATGGTTATAACCAGAAAGGGCACTACAAGCCGGACTGTCCAAATCAAAAGCAACAAAGGAAGAAGGCGTTGCAAGCAACTTGGTCCAAGTCATCAGATGAATCCGGGTGCGACGAAGAAGAATTGACAAGCTTCCTTGCGTTGCCAGTACAAGTAAAGCTTGACGAAACCGAGAGTGAGTCAGACACCGAGCCCGAGCGAAGCCACGGATACGCATCCGTTTCCGAAGGACCGAACCTCACTGTAAGTGCCCTACTCGCCGAAACTGATTTAGATGAATTGTAAGAATTAGTATCTTACTTGTTAAAAAAAATTGACAAAATCTAACATCCAGGTCAAGTCGCTCCAAAAGGAGGTAACAATCCTTAAGGAAGCGACTGACTCGAGTTCTTTAACTAAGCAAGTTCAAATTGGAAGTTCAACTCAAGTCCAACAACTTGAGGAAGAAAATTTCAATTTGAAAACTCAAATTAAAGAACTCAAGGACATGTTGGAACGGTTCACCATGGGTTCCAAGAATCTGGATCTAATTCTTGGAAAACAGCGGGCCGTTTACAACAAGGCCGAACTTGGATTCAAAACCAAAAGTAAGTATAAATCATATCTATCTCTAGTAAACAGAAATAATATAAACATAATTCAAGCATGGGTCCCCAAGTCAAACTTGGTTAATCAAGTTGGACCTGGTCACTATTGGGTCCCCAAGTATGGGTCCCCAAGTCAAACTTGGTTAATCAAGTTGGACCTGGTCACTATTGGGTCCCCAAGGATCAGATTCATTTCCTTGATAGACCATATCGAGGCTATAATCCAAGGGGAGCTAATAGAAAAACTATCTCAATAAATAGATAGAACTGATTGATGCTTGTTTATTTATTTATTTTTTTTGCATGTTTAGATTTAGGATAGTTTAAGGACCTAAACATAATTTACACTTGTTAGTTAAATCTAGGGGTTTCAAAAAGAAGATTAAATATGTAATTTCTTTGAGCGGCTCTGTCTAGAAAGTGGTGGATGTTCTCATACCCAAGAAGGTCTAGTGTCTCGCCACTAACTGGGAACCAATCTTTGAAATGTATATTTAATTGACTAATTGAAAACCTAAGTTTAACTCAAATGTAAATTAATCCTTAGATATAACCTAAATTAAAGATAACTATCTCACAAAACTACTTAAGATTACCTGATTGATAACTTAGAATCGGGTGAGATGGATCTAGGTTGAAATTAGTAATTAATTTAATTAATTCGAAATATTAACTCAACTTACTCAATTAGTTTAATTAATTCAACTTATCAATTAACTAATATTCAGAATTATTTGAAAAATTCTTTAAAAATCAATTTGAAAAACTCTTTAAAAATCAATTTCAAAATTATTTGAGAAACTCTTTAAAAATCAATTTGAAAAATTCTTTAAAAATCAATTTCAAAATTATTTGAAAAATTCTTTAAAAATCAATTTGAAAAAATATTTAAAAAATTAATTTCAAAATTATTTGAAAAACTCTTTAAAAAACAATTTCAGAATTATTTGAAAATTTCTTTAAAAATCAATTTGAAAAACTCTTTAAAAATCAATTTCAAAATTATTTGAAAAATTATTTAAAAATCAATTTGAAAAACTCTTTAAAAATCAATTTCAAAATTATTTGAAAAACTCTTTAAAAATCAATTTCAAAAATTCAAAACTCTTGAAAAATCTTTTAAATTATTCTTTAAAAATCAATTTCAAAATTATTTGAAAAACTCTTTAAAAAATAATTTCAAAATTATTTGAAAAATTCTTTAAAAATCAATTTGAAAAACTCTTTAAAAATAAGTTTCAAAATTATTTGAAAAACTCTTTAAAAATCAATTTCAAACTTATTTGAAAATTCTTTAAAATTATTTCAAAATCATTCGAAAATTATTTAAAAAATACTTTGAAAAATATTTCAAAAGCATTTATAATTTTTTTTCTATTTCAAAATCATTTGAAAAATCCTTTAACAACTCAATTTTTCAAAAGTCAATTATTTTCAAAAGCTTAGCTAACCTATCTCCTTCAAGTTTAACTAAGTAATTTTTCAAAAACTCTTAAAAAATTTAACTAAGTGTTTTGATATCACAAAATTAGCTAAGTTATTTTTCAAAGACAAATTAATTTTATCTTAGCTAAAAGTATGTCTTACACTTAGATTTTAAAAGAAAAAGTTATGTTTCCAATTTTATGACAAATTTTTTCCATCTCTAAGCTAAATGTTTACAAGAAAATTAATTTTAAAAAAAGCTAAGAGTTTACTTCTATACTCATTTTTCTCTCTTATTTATTTTGATATATGGCAAAGGGGGAGAGTATAAGAAAATTCAAAGAAAACTGAAGAAAATTCAAAACAAAAAAGAAAATTTTTGTTAAGGGGGAGCTTTTATGTGCTTATGTTTTATTTATGCTTGTACTCATTTATGTTTATCTTTATTGCATTTTTTACTTAACTTTGAATTTTGGTTGTCATAATCAAAAAGGGGGAGATTGTTGGTGCGGGAAGCATCCGACGATCGAACCTTAGTTTTGATAATGGCAAAAGGATTCAAAGTTAAGCTTAATTGTTATCTAATGTGTATGATTGAGTGTTTCAAGAAAGTTCTGGCTGCGGTTAGGCAATTGGAAAACCCTAGGGGGTGGTAACCCTAGGTCATAGGGGGTGGTAACCTTATGCGGGAAGTTTTGGCGGGTCGGAGCTTCGGGCAAAAATCCTAGGGGGTGGTAACCCTAGGTTAAAATCCTGGTGTCGCGAACCGGGTAGAAGTCTGGATGGGTCGAGGACCGGACATCCAGCATGAAGATCGAAAGCATCGGACGCTGAGCAAAAGTTCAGTCGATCTGAAGGATCGCACTGGTAACAGGTAAATCTCCTAAGAGGAGTAGGTGAGGGCGCATTCCCCGTAGAGGGAACAGTAGGCGTCGGGTCGATCTAGGGTTTTCGGTCGAAAATTCGAAGTCAGACCCGGACAGTCCGATGACTGTCAAACTCTTAATTTATCATGTTTATATCAGTTCTAACTTTTTCTTGCAGGGTACCGTATTGTTTTGAGACTAACATATCTTGCAAGTACAAAAGGAACAAGTTAAGCCTCGGATAAACAGTGTCCGAGGCGCCTCCATGGAACTTGGAGGCGCCTCGGGTGCAAGTTGAAGCTAGCTGTCCAAAGGAGCTGGAGACGCCTTCATTGGGACTGAAGGCGCCTTGGACCAAGGCTTGAAGGCGCCTTGAAGAGGCTTGAAGGCGCCTTAAACCAGATAAGGTGCGACCAGTTCTGTGTTGATCCACGCGTGCGACTCGGCGGCCTGGAGGCGCCTTGGACAGGCTTGGAGGCGCCTTCAACACAGTATAAAAGAAGGTCTCGAGAAAGAACTCAAACAATCAAGTTCTAAGCTTCCTTTCTTCAACGTGCTGCCAACGAGACGACCTAGAAGTGCTGCGAATTGACACCGACGACCCGGAGCTCCGAATCTTCAATTTTTTCTACTATCGTTGGTATAATTTAGTCACTTCTTTTAATCATTGTACTTCATCTTGTAAACACATTAACGAGCTTATAGTTGTTGCCCACCGGAAACGATCAACGATCGCGGGCCTTGGAGTAGGAGTCGCCACAGGCTCCAAACCAAATAACTTCTCGAGTTCTTGTGTGATTGTCTTTTTATTTCCGCTGCTTTAACTCTCGAACGATTTTCGACTCCGAAACGAGTGAAAGCCACGAGCGTTATTTACCCCCCTCTAGCGCTTGCGATCCAACATTGATGTCGTCGACGACAGTCATTGTGAAGAAAAGAAAAAAAGAAAGAGAAAAAAATGGTTGTTGTTAAGCTTAGAGCTCTGATACCATATTGATGATAGAATTCACACATATTATTAATGATAGCATATGATGTATATAAATATCATTATAAATGAAAATAGTAAAATACATAAATTTGGAAAACAATAAGTATTTTTTTAATAATAATTATTCTCTAATAACTAGGAAACAAATAATTATTTTCTAATAACTAGGCAATAAATATCTATTACTTATAATAATTATTTCCTAATAGATATCACCACGAATTCAGTAAACAATTAAACTTAGGGCATCTCCAATGAAAAGTTTTTAAAGAAGTTTGAAAAATAAAAAAGTTAAACAAAAAAGTTTTAACTATTGTGGATGCAAGGTTTGAGCTTTGTATTTTAAGCACAGTAGTAAAATTTCAAAGCTGCTTTTTTCTTTGAAATTAATGTAATATGCATGTAGTCATGCAATTATATATTATTAATTATATCACACAAAAATTATTTAGAACTCTAATTATTGGAGTTGTTTCAATAGGTTTTTAGAATGTTGATGTAGCATGATATGACATATTGAGATCATAAAAAAAGTTTTTGTAGAACTCTAATTATTGGAGATATCTTTAGAACTTCAAAATCCTTGAGAATTGATCAGTTCGTTTTACAAATTTATTTAAGTAACAAAAGGAAAACTAGCAACAAGACGAGTCGCTTCTTCATCCTCCTCCTTTATTCGATTCTACTTTTCGATCGAGGAGATAAACTATGAATGATCATCATCAACATGGAAATGAACATAAACAACTGCCACCTTCAGTGCATTTCCCAACTGCACCTGGAGTGTTGCCGGAAGCTTTCTGGCAATCTTCATTACAATTTATTTGACTACAACTTCCAATAAACTTACTGCAAGTCGATCCATCGGCCACCACAAAAGCTACAAGAACAAAGACAACGTACCTTAAAGAAATTAACCTTTTAATAGTTTTTATAGTTTAATGAACAATATAACTGATTTGCTTGGCTCAATTTCAAGAGAGGGAAAGATAAAAGACAAAAAAAAAAAAAGGAGAGATTTATATACCTGTAGTAAAGGTGAGAAGAAGAAAAAGAACAAAAACACTACGAGAACTCATAATTTTTGTTATGCAATTGTGAATGTGATTGAGAAATATTGCTAGATTTCGAGGTATTTATAGAATTATAAATATATGGTTTTGTTTAATGCGTGATGTTCGTATCTTTACTTTCCTAATTAATTTATATAGCAAGAAATTAAAACATTTGTCTTTTATGTTATTTTTTTTATTATGTTAAGTACATTATAAGATTTAATTGGTTTATATATTAAATATTTAGGGATTATTATTATTTTATTTTATTAAATCTATTTTAAAGATTTTTAATTTAAGGTACGTGAATATTATAAATTACTTCTATATAAAATTAAAATTAATTAATTAAAAATTATAGTTTTGAAGATTGAAATACTGATAGTATTTTTACTTTCTTTTTTAGAATTTTAATTTATTAAGAAACATGGGGAAAAAAAGAAAGAAAAGATGTTGAGAGCCCTTAATTATGACATTTTTCTTTAAAATATATTTTTTATTTTCCAATTAATTTGTGATTATTTAAATACAATTTAATTTGATATCATCCTATCAAATAAATAACAAATAAATAAATTGCTCTTTAAAACTACAATCTTGAATCTTCCTATGGAGTGTTGGATGATCCGTGTGCATAGAAAACTAGCATCACAACTTGGCCGGCCGCTATGCATTGATCAAATGGCACAGTAGTGTGGCAAGATGAACTCCGCATGGATTCTTGTGGAAGTTAACATCACCAAAGAACCTCTAGATATTCTCTCGTCCGTTGCATTACTTGGAGGGCTTGGTAGAACTTCCTTTAGATTATAAATCTAAATTCAAGTTCTGCTAACATTGTCGGCGTATGAAGTGTTGGATCGGGTGGACCAGCCAAAACAGGGTGAATAGCCTATAAATAAAAATTACGACCTTCTCTTAGTATTTACTTAGCAAGTACACACCTATCAATTAAGCAGAAATAACATGTAAAAGAATGGTAAGAGATTTAGAATTTTACTTGGTTTATAACAAGGGAGGTTGCTAATCCAATGTAATGAAAACACTAAGCAAAACTAATTCTTCAATAGAGGTCGGAGGCAAAGAAACCCCTTACATTAGTTGGAAGCGCAAAAATAAAGTACAGAAAATGAATACTAAATGTGTTATTGAACCCATAGTTCTATGATGTTATTTATAGCGTTATGGTCACAAGTGACCATTGGCTGACATGGCATTGGAGGCGCCTCTAGCTAGATAAGATTTATCTCCACGTAACATTCAGTTTCTGATATTGCCACGTCCGAGGCGCATAAGTTCATCAAAGGCGCCTCAGTTAGGTTGAGCTGGATTTCCGCTCTTGTCCGCACTAGGTTGAGCTGGATTTCCGCTCTTGTCCGCACTGCAACGGCTCCAAACTCATCAAAGGCGTCTCGGTTGATCAAAGGTGTCTCGGCTACTGTTCATCTGAGGTGCCTCCAAACAACTGAGGCATCTTAGGTCACTTCCATGATAGTTAATCTATTGGACATTTGGCGCCTCAAGTCAACTGAGGTGCCTCAGATCTTCATGGTCAACTTCCAAGTTGACCATTTTCAGATCCCGCTCGCTTGGGTGATGCTTTGGTTATCTAGAGTTGAGCTCATCAAAACCTAACGTTGACTTTCTCGAGCAGGCCTCCTCTCGGCTTCTCATCCCTTGGATGCACCGCACGCGTCCTTCTCGCTCCACCGATGTACTCTTTCGTAACTCCTCATCCCTCGGACGCATCGAATCCGTCAACTCCCTTCCCATGCCATCCTTTTCACTCATTGTGTATTCCGCTTAACTTCTTGTGTTTCAAAGTCTCTGCACACTTGAACACAATGCATCAAATACACATGGTCTAACTCAACTTGGTTGATCACATCAAAAGTAATCCAGAATACTTACATGAGGCACTACCAGGACCATTGTGAAGGTGACTCACAATCAAATAGTACGACCACACAATCGATTCCTCAGTCGGTCATCCCTATGTCCATGCTTAATCATCTTGAACCACCTGAGGAGGTTATGCAACTGTTATCAATTGAGTCTGATATAGGAATTATTCAAGCATCTGAATTGGTAACTATTGTGGAAGAACAACTAATTAGTGAGGAGTAATCGACCATAGAGGAGCAAATAGTTATGGAGGCTGTTGGTTCCTTTGGAGGCAGGCAAGAGGGGAGGAGTGAATTACCCTGAAAAAATAAATTCAACCTTTCTCAGATTTTCAACTAAATAAATAGCACTTGTAATTAAAACAAAAAGAGACTAATAAAAAGAGAATAGACACACAAGAGTTACTTGGTTTGTAATTAGAGGATTGTTAATCTAAGAAAAGTATAGCACACTATCTGACGATCTCCTTCGGACGGAGCAGCCTCTTTACAGCGTTGACAACACAAAATAAAATGTAGAACTGAAAGAACTGGATTACAAGTGAGTTATCTGAACTGTGAAAATCAGTGCTATATTTATAGCACTGTTCGGGGCGCCTCGAAGGGTTCCGGGCGCCCTGGGGGGATAAAATTTTATCCCTTTCTCACGAATCGCAATTTGACCGCGATTTGGATAAAAGTTCGATCCAGGTGCCCGGAAGGGTTCTGGACACCCCGGACTGTTTCGAGCGTCCGGAATGGTTCCAGACACTCGGACACCCAAAGTCAACTCTAGTTGACTTTTTCCGTCCGGGACCTCTGTTCCGGTTCAGCTCGCCTCGATCCAGGTTTTCCGTTCTGGCTCCACTAGCTTGGGTGATCTCGGCCATCCGGAATAGGGCTCACCCGAACCCAACTTCTGGCTTTCTCCTTGAGCAGTCTTCCTTCCCAGTTTCTCGTCCCTCGAACGTCGCGTACGTTCTTCTCGTCCACCGGTGTACTCTTCCGTGGTGACCTTGTCCCTCGAACGCACCGAGCCCGTCGACTCTCTCCTCGTGTCGTCCTTCTCGCTAGTGGTGTCTTCCGCTCGACTTCTTGTGTTCCTAAGCTCTTGCACACTTAGACACAAGGGTTAAACCAAACAGGATCTAACTTAACTTGTTTGATCACATCAAAACACCTTGGAGTTCCAACAATCTCCCCCTTTTTGATGTGAGCAACCCAAGTTAAGTTAGGGTAACACAAACATAATGCAGAAACAAATAATTTTACAAATAAGTGTAAGTAAGATTTTTCAATGAAAAATTTTGAATGCACCTCCCCCTAGATTTAACATTCTTCTTGCCCTTTGATCACATAAAAAAAATGGGGTTCTTTTAACAAGTCGAAGGTTAAAAAACTTTCTAAGTAAAGAAATTTCTAAGGCAAACTTTTTTTTTTAATATTTTTAAATTTGCAACGGAAAGATTTCCTAACTTAAGAAAATTTTCTAAGTTTTCGTAAACATGAATATTTTTGAAATATTTTCTAAAACAAATTGAGTAACCCTTTAAAGCATTAAGTAATTTTAATTTTAATGTTTTTTCAGTTAGTCAATTAAACTATTTATTTCAATACTTGGCTTCCAAGCCTAGTGCCTCGGCAGTGACAAGACACTAGGCCTTCTTGGTTATTGGAGCAACAACCACTTTCTTAGCCAAAGCCTTATAAAGAAATTAACTATTTAATTTTCTCGCTGAAAGCACTAAATTTAATTAACAGTTCAAGTTAAACACGACTTTGGAACCCAATATACATTCCATCCTACAGGGTTAATCAGGTATTTTCTAGGTACATAAGCTTTTGATATTTTTCTGATTTGACTTTGGTGAAACCTATAGTACCAGTTTAATCCTCTATAATTTCTAAAAGCAAAAATGCAGGTAGAGTTTTTCAATTTCTTCTTTTAATTTTTCATTTTCAAGTTTTATTTTATCAAAATCTTCTATAAGACATGATTTTGCTAAAATTCTTTTTATTTCTATGTTTTTATTTTTTTTAATTTATTATTTTTACTTTTTAATTTGTACATAGAATTTGCCATAGATTTAAGTCCAAAATAAAATTGATCAAGAGGTAAGAGGCATACCTCACTTACCATATCAGACTAAAAGTCTGACTCTCCCCCTACTTTGCTGCATTCATCTGAGATCGCTCCCCCTTCATCGATATTGTGTTTTGATGTCCTTTGTCCTTCATAGCTTGCCATCAGTGCTAGCCCGGCATATTCTTGTATCTCATACTCAGATGATGAACTATCGTCCCAAGTAGCTTTTAGATTCTTGTGCTTCTTGGGTATCTTGACTTTGTCCTTCTTGAGTTCTGGGCAATCCTCTTTTAAGTGTCATTCTTTTTGACACTGGTAGCAACGAGCCCTTCTTCTATTTCTTGGATTCTTCTTATTCTGCATTTCTTTAAATTTATTAGATCTAAATTTTTTTAAAAGTTCCTTACCATATAGGCTTCTTGATCTTCTTCTGAATTTGACTCGGGTTCATCCTTCTTTGTTGCATTTAGCGCCATAATCTGACTTGATTCCTTTGTTGTCCATGTACATCTGGTTTCAAGTAATTCAAGAGTAGAAAATAACTCCTCTAGGGTACTTACCTCCAGGTCCTTTGAAAGGTAGTAGGCGTCGATAATTGACGTCCATTCTGAAGTTCTAGGAAAAGCATTGAGTGTGTAGCATATGGTGTCCCGGTTGATTACCGTTTCACCGAGATTCTCGAGTCCAGTAATTAACTCTTTTACCTTTGCGTGTAGATTGGCTACTTTCTCACCTCTTTCCAGATGGATATTCGTCAGTTTGTTCCAAAGTATATCTCTCCTTACGAGTTTGGCTTCTGATGTCTCTTCGTAGAGTTCCAGGAATTTTTCCCAGAGTTCTTTGGCCAACGAGTAGCTTCCGATGCGGTTGACTTCTTGAGACGACAGCATGCTCAACAAGTGATATTCCGCCCGGCTGTTTGCAACAGAATCACTTTGTTCCTTCTTTATCCAAAGGCTCTCTTCTTTTTCCTCTCTATTTTGATTCGTAGGAGCTACAAAACCATATTTTATAATTAAACGAATTTCGAAATCAATTTTTAGAAATACCTACATACAACACTTCCAGTGTGTGAAGCCCCCCTCGAATTTTGGTGGAACGATGCTTGGTCCGGCCATTGGTTGCTTGTTTCGGTCGGCGGTTAGTCCTTCTGAAGCGTCCTCACTCTAATACCACTTGTTGGTCCCTTTGGAGGCCAGCAAAAGGGTGTTAGGACCTTCGGACGCGGCTAGAGAGGGGGGGTGTGAATAGCCGACCCCAAATTCTTGTTTCTTCCTACAATTTGAGTTAGCGCAGCGGAAATAAAAAGTAGAAACGAAAATGGAGAAGATCAAACCTCAAACATGACGATATAACGAGGTTCGGAGATGATACTTCTACTCCTCGGCATGTCCGTAAGGTGGACGAATCCTATCAATCCGTTAGTGGATGAGACCCCGGAAAACCGGCTAATGAAAACTCCTTCTGGGTGGAGAAACCTCGCCACAATTTCTCTTGCAACAGCAAGATCAGAATACAAGAAATACAGAAGAAGCCAAGAACAATATGAATGTAAAAACACTGGTTTGCTTGTCTTCTCGTCGACTGTTGATGAAGCAGCAACTTCACGGATGCCAACCACAGCAGCAATTGATCAGTTGGAAACCCAGCCGAGGGAAGCTCACACGAAGCTTCAGTAATGGAGAGCTCAGCAAAGCTCAGATCGCAGGAGCAAGAAGAAGTCTTCTATTTTCTGTAGAGGCCCTCCACCTCGTTATATAACCTGAACCTGCGAAGAAGATAGAAATCTAGCTGTTGTGTCTCAACGGCTAGGCCTGGACCGATCAAGCTCCACCCTGATCGGTCCAGGATAGCTCTGATCGATCATGGGACCGATCATGCCCTAGGCTGATCGGTCCCCAGACCGATCCCAACTCTCACAGAGAGTTGTTGCCGAGCCCTGATCGGTCTGTGGACCGATCAGGCCATAGGTGGATCTGTTGGAGTGTATACTGAAAGCCTAAGCTTTGTAAACATTCATTTTGAATAAAGAATCACATTTGGTCAAATTGTCTACATTTAGTTGTAGTTGTTCAATTAATTTATACTGTAGATAACATAGTATGTGGTGTCACATACAGAAGATAATGTTATCAGTACCTTATAAATTATAAACAGTAGCTCACGACCAAAATGGAAAGGAACAAACCATTAGAAGGTCATAGTGTAATTAGGTATCAGTTTATCTTGACTGTATAATTACACTAGTACACTTAGAGTGTATTGAGTAGGACCATTTGAGGTCGTTTCTTTTATACTGACTTTATAAAGAAACAAAGACCTCGGTTATTATGGAAGTGTGTGCTCTTAATCCTGATATAATAACAAGCACATATATTTGATATTTATTTCTTTAATTTATCAATGGGTGAGATGTAGTTCGATGAATCAATAAGCCCGATAAGTTGGGAAATGGTATCACTTATAGTGTGTGTTGTTGATTATAGAAGGAAACTGTGTCCTAGAGATACTAGGTTGATAATGTCCCCAAGAAGAGCTCATAAAGATTGTCATGTTAAACCCTGCAGGTGGACTTAGTCCGACATGATAATAAGGTTGAGTGGTACTACTCTTGGACTTAGATATTAATTAAATGAGTTGTCAGTAACTCACTTAATTAGTGGACATTCGATATCTTAAACACCGAGAGACTACCACACTAATAATAAGAAGGAGCCCCAAAATGTACTTTGGGATTGGTGCGGTAGTTCACTGACAGTTCTCTAGTGGAATGAATTATCATTGATAAAATTAAGTTGTGTGTTCGAAGCGAACACTTTTATCGGGAGACCAAAACCAATTCCTCCTCTCGGTCTCTATCGTAGCCTCTTATTTATAGAGTTCTATACCCACCTAAACCCACCTTCTATACCCACCCAATAGGGGCCGGCCAAGCTAGCTTGGGAACAAGCTAGGGCCGGCCTAGGTATAAAATTGGGTGGTCGGCCCTAGCTTGAACCCAAGCTAGTAGGGCCGGCCAAATTAAATTAAAAAAGAAATTTAATTTTAATTTTTATTATTATGTGGAAGAAATAATTAAAAGAGAATTAAAATTAAAATATCTCTCTTGTAAAAGATCTACAAAAGATTAAAGAAAGAGATTAGATCTCTTTCCTTATTTGTAGATTGGAGAGATGTTTTATTTTCTCTTTAAAAATTATTCACATGTTGATAAAATTAAAATTATAGAAATTTCCTTTTATCAACCATGAAGAGATTTTAAAGAGAAATTTTATTTTTTAAAATTTCCGGAAACAAATTAGGAAGTTTTAAATGTTGATTAAAACTTGTTTAATTTTTTCCTTCATTGATGTGGCCGGCCATTGGTTTATTTGGGAAATTTTATTTTATTTTTCTCAAATTAAATCATGTCAAGGAAATTGAGGAAATTTTATTGTAATTAAATTTCCTAATTTGCCTAGGCCAAGGAATATAAAAGAAGGGGTGAGGGTGCCTTCATGAGATACAACCTCTATTGTTTTCTCTCCCTCTTTTCCTTGGTGTTGTGGCCGGCTATCATCCTCTTCCTCTCTTCCTCTTGTGGTGGCCGAATACTTCATCCCTCTTGGAGTTCTTGTGGTGGCCGGATACTACTTAGAAGAAGGAGAGAAAGCTAGCATCTCTTGGAGCTTGGTTAGTATTTTGGTTTTCTTCTTTGGTGAAGTTCTTCCTTTGTGGCCGAACCTTGCTTGGAGGAGAAGAAGGTGGTTGGTGGTTTCTCATCTCGGTAGATCGTTGCCCACACAACGTCCGAGGTTAGAAGAAGAATACGGTAGAAGATCAAGAGGTTTTTCTACAAGGTATAACTAGTAATTTTTATTTCCGCATCATGCTAGTTATTTATGGAAATCATACCAAATACAAGAGGCTTACGTTCTAGAATTTCGAATATGTTTTTTTCGATACTGTGTTCTTTTGTTTTTCTTTTCCTTGTGATTTGATTGTTCTCTTTGGTTAACCTAAAGTTATTTTAGGAAATTAAATATTAGCTTTCTATAAAAGGTTTTGTCTAGTCGGTGGTGGTTGCTCCCATATCCAAGAAAACCATGTGCCTCGCCACGTCAGTACTGGGAACCAATTATGGAAATTAATATTTAATGGAATTAATAACTTAAGGAGACTTGGGTCGAACGTGTAAAGTTCCGCAGGAGATCCAAGTCAAAACCTAAAAGAACAAATAGATTAAGTTTTGGATCAAACGTGTTAAGTTCTGCAGGCGATCCAAAATTTAATTTAAAAGAACACATGGTAGCTAGGAAAAGGTTTAGACCTTTGTACAAAATTTTTGTACAGTGGAACCTATAGGTTTTCCGAGTAGCAACCAACAATTTGTATAAGCTAGTGGTTTTGCCTCTGTGTATTTGGTATTTAGTTTAATTATGCACATGTCATACATAATTTAGGCGGGTTAATAGTAGGATGTGCTAACTTTGTGGATCAAGGATCCAACTATTATGGCTTTTAGTTATTATGTGTGTGATTGGACCCTTGGACATGTCAAGGGCATTTAAATGTGTGTGCATGATTGTATTCAAATCTGTATTTAGTTTTATTAGGATTTTATTTTGATCTAGATACATGTACATTCCTTTTATGGAATATAGGATCAAAATGTAAAATTCTATTTATGTCGGATCGAATCTTGCAAAGCGTGGAACCTTCTAAGGACCAGAGGCGCAGCGGAACAAGGAGCAAGATGGATGCGACAGCTAAACCCGGTGGCGGTGGCCAAATATGGCAGCAGCTTGGGATGACAACACACGGAGGACAACTAGAGATAAAAGTCATAATAGTTGAAAATTAGTTTCTCTATTGCTTTTATATTATGCTGTGTGTGCATGTTAGTTTACAAGTAAAGTAGGCTAGCATAGTTAAAATTCCTCATTTATAAATAACTAAGTGGGAGAGGGATTTTTAAATAAATCCCATGGTCTCCATTACTGGTTTGTAAGTGATGCAAACAAGCTTGCGCGTTGGCTCTGAGTGCCTTCCTCCATAACGGATGAGCTTGTTTGTGGATCACTAGAACAGACTTCCATTTTTGGATGACTATAGGAAGTTAATTAAGAGCGTGTGATCTTCCCCAACGGAAGGGGCATAATCTTATTAATGGACTTAGTGTCAAGTAATGGTATACACTTAGACACATCTAATAGTATCCTCCACAGTCACTGCTATTATTTGTGCGACCAACTGATCCCAACTATTAATTTTATTTGTCACAAAGTTCGGTTGACAAGATAATAAAATTAATGGGTTAAAACCCTCCTTTTACCAATGTTGAATTTGTATCCGTCCACACTAACGTGGCATACAAAATTCACGGTGTTATGAGGTGTTGGTTAATTTAAAATAGTATTGTTTGAGGAATCAATATTATTCTAAATTTAGAGTTCGACCAAAAGTTATTTGTGATTCTTAGGATGTCTTTCAACCTACTGTCCATCATACTTCAACAGAATAGACTTATTGGACCAAACTACATAGATTGGAAAAGAAACACGGACATTGTTCTTCTTCTTTGAAAGCTATAAATATGTCTTGATGGCGATGCTGATGCACCCTCTTGGTGAATCTACCCAAGAGGAGATTGAATATCGTAGGAAATGGGTAAGCGGATGAGATGGCGCGGTGTTACATTTTGGCTTTAATGTCAAATGTATTGCAACATCGACATCAAGATTTACCAACGACCTATGATATTATGAACAATCTCAAGGAACTCTTTGGTCATCGGGATAGGGCTTCTAGGCAAGAAGCCATGAGAAAGATAATGTGACCACCATGCAAGAGGGTACTCCTGTAAGGGATCATATCCTAAAGATAATGGCTTATCCGAACGAGATACAGATCCTTGGAGGAGAAATTGATGGGAAGCCCAGATCGATATGATCCTCAAGCGCTACCTAGAAGTTTTGAGCGGTTTCGCTGAACTATAATATGAATAAGAGGGTTTATTCATTAGCGGAACTCTTGGCAGAACTTCAAGAAGGATTATTTCGTCACAATGCTCAAATTCACTATCTGAAAATGGTTCTACTTCTAAACCGAAAGGAAGAAGAAGAAGAAACAAGTTGGTTCAAGAAAGAAAGTGAATAAATCTCAGTACGGATTTAAAATTTGGAATGAAGAAGTCAAGGGCAAGTGCTTCATCATGTGAGCGGGACATTGGAAGGCGGTCTTCGTAGGAACCAAAACAAAAGTATATCTCATACTCTAGTTGTTGAAACATGTTTAGCGGTGTTATCTACCAGCACCTGGTACGGGAGCCACTGATCATGTCTGCAATTCCTTGCAGGGGTTCCAGGAAACCCGACGACTATCTGAAGGAGAAATTACCGTCTACATGGGCAATGCTACTAAGGTGGCAGCTGTTGCAGTGGGAGACGTCTACTTATCTTTTAGTAGAAATAGAAATTTGATTTTAAGAAATTGTCTTTATGTACCCAGTTTTAGAAAGAATTTAATTTCAGTTTCTAAACTGTTTTTAGATGGATATTCAGTTTCTTTCAGTAACGATGTAGTTATTAAAAGAAATAAAGTGATTATCTGTTTTGGTGCATTAGTTGGCAATTTGTATACTTTAAATCCAATTTCTTCCACAAAGCAAAATATGAAAATTTATAACTCATCTTCTAACTCTAATAAGAGAAAAGAACCTTCGGAAATGAACCAAGCATATCTTTGGCATCTAAGGCTTGGTCATATTAACTTAAGTAGGATTTAGAGACTTATAGCCGATGGACTTTTGAGTTCATTTGAGTTGAAAAATTTTCCAACTTGTGAATCTTGCTTGGAAGGTAAAATGACCAAGAGGCCGTTCAAGGCCAAGGGGTATAGAGCCAAAGAAGTGTTAGAGTTGGTTCACTCTGATTTGTGTGGTCCTATGTCTGTCCAGGCAAGAGGGGGTTTTGAATATTTTGTCTCTTTCATAGACGATTATTCAAGATATAGATATATTTACCTAATGCGCCGCAAGTCCGAGTGCTTTGATAAGTTCAAAGAATACAAGGCTGATGTGGAGAAATGACTAGGTAAAAGTATCAAGACACTACGGTCAGATCGTGGTGGCGAATACCTCTTAGGAGAGTTTAGGAATTACTTATCGAGGCCGGATTCAATCCCAATTGTCCCTGGAACACCCCAGCAGAATGGTATGCAGAGCGAAGGAATAGGACTCTTATGGAGATGGTTAGATCAATGATGAGTTATTGAATTACAAATTCGTTTTGGGGATATGCTCTAAAAGCAGAATATGTTCCGAACTTAGTACCTTCTAAATCGGTTTCTTCTACTCCCATAGAATTGTGGAATGGGCAAAAGCCTCTAAGACATATTCGGTTGGGGTAGTCCAGCACATGTCTGAAACGAGATCTTGATAAGTTAGAATCTCGTGAAGTTCGCGTGTTTGTAGGATATCCCAAAGGAACGAAGGTGGTTTATTTATAGTCCTAAAGACGAAGGTCATTGTTAGCACCAATGCCGCTTTTAGAAGAAGACTATATAATGGATCACAAGCCCGATATGAAAGTTGTTTTAGAAGAACTTAGAGGACATGTCTACTTGAGTACCTACAGGACAAGATGAAGTACCACAAGAGGCAACACGTGTCACACATGATACACAACCACAAATGCCTCGTCGTAGTGGGAGGTTGTTCAGCACTGAAAGATTCATGTTTTGGGAGAGTCTTGGACTTGATCCGGGTAAACATGAACCTGATCCGAACATCTGACGAAGCACTTCAAGATATAGATGAGATCTTGGCAAAAGGCAATGAATTACGAGATAGAGTCTATGTACTCTAATAAAGTCAGGAGCTTGTAGAACCACACGATGGTATAAAAGCCGTTGGATGCAAGTGGATCTACAAAGGAAAAGAGGGATGACGGGAAGGTAGAGACCTTCAAAGCTAGGCTTGTTGCGAAAGGGTACACTCAGAAAGAGGGAATCGATTATGAGGAGACCTTTTCACCGGTAGTTATGCTTAAGTCTATCTGGATACTCTTATCCATTGCTGCTCATATGGATTATGAGATTTGGCAAATGGATGTCAAGACGGCATTCCTTAATGGAAGTCTTGAAGAGAACATTCATATGAAGCAACCAGAAGGGTTCATTGAAAAAGGCAAAGAGCATCTAGTGTGCAAGCTCAATCGGTCCATTTATGGACTGAAGCAAGCTTCAAGGTCTTGGAACATCCGGTTTAATGAAGTAATCCAGTCATATGGATTTATTCAGTGTCCGGATGAGTCTTGTGTATACAAAAGTGTAACGGAAACGTGGTGATATTTCTTGTACTATACGTATATGATATTTTGTTAATTGGCAACAATGTCAAGGTATTATCAGACGTAAGGTATGGTTGTCCAAACAATTTGATATGAAGGACTTAGGAGAGTATGCACACATTCTTGGGATCAAAGTGATAAGGGATCGCAAGAAAAGAATGTTGTGTCTGTTCCAAGCTTCATATATAGATACAATCCTTGCTCGTTTTAGCATGCAGGATTCCAAGAAAGGTTTCTTACCTTTTAGACATGGAGTAGCTCTGTCTAAAGAGATGTCTCCAAGACATCAAAGGAGATAGAAGACATGAAAGCGGTTCCTTATGCTTGGTGTAGGAAGCCTAATGTATGCAATGCTATGTACGAGACCTGATATCTGTTTTACCGTGGGCAGATAATAGAGTAACCTCGAAAGGACATTGGATTGCGGTAAAGCATATATTAAAGTACGAGAAGGACAAGAGATTATATGCTAGTTTACCAAGCGACGATCTGCTCCCTGTGGGTTACATTGATTCAGATTAAATAGGGATAACAGTAAGTCTACATCGGGCTATGTGTTTACTTTGGAGGTGGAGCCATTTCATGGAGGGGTGTTAATGCGTTTCGGACTCAACCATGGAAGTTGAGTATGTAGCAGCCTCTGAGGCGGCTAAAGAAGCAGTATGGCTCAGGAACTTTCTAATGGACTTAGATGTGATTCCTGGTTTGCCCAAAATCATCACAATTTATTGTGATAATAGCGGTGCAGTTGCAAACTCGAAGGAACCACGAGCTCATAAGGCAAGTAAACATATAGAGCGCAAGTACCACCTGATACGAGATATCGTGAAGCGAGGAGAAGTTGTCATCGCCAAGATTGCATCAGCGGATAACCTGGCAGATCCTTTCACTAAGGCCCTTCCGGCGAAAGCTTTCGATCGGCATGTGGAGGGAATGGGAATCAGATGTATGGTAGAAGATATGGCAGCTTAGTCATTAGTATAAGTGGGAGATTGTTGGAGTGTATACTGAAAGCCTAAGCTTTGTAAACATTCATTTTGAATAAAGAATCACATTTGGTCAAATTGTCTACATTTAGTTGTAGTTGTTCAATTAATTTATACTGTAGATAACATAGTATGTGGTGTCACATACAGAAGATAATGTTATCAGTACCTTATAAATTATAAACAGTAGCTCACGACCAAAATGGAAAGGAACAAACCATTAGAAGGTCATAGTGTAATTAGGTATCAGTTTATCTTGACTGTATAATTACACTAGTACACTTAGAGTGTATTGAGTAGGACCATTTGAGGTCGTTTCTTTTATACTGACTTTATAAAGAAACAAAGACCTCGGTTATTATGGAAGTGTGTGCTCTTAATCCTGATATAATAACAAGCGCATATATTTGATATTTATTTCTTTAATTTATCAATGGGTGAGATTTAGTTCGATGAATCAATAAGCCTGATAAGTTGGGAAATGGTATCACTTATAGTGTGTGTTGTTGATTATAGAAGGAAACTGTGTCCTAGAGATACTAGGTTGATAATGTCCCCAAGAAGATCTCATAAAGATTGTCATGTTAAACCCTGCATGTGGACTTAGTCCGACATGATAATAAGGTTGAGTGGTACTACTCTTGGACTTAGATATTAATTAAATGAGTTGTCAGTAACTCACTTAATTAGTGGACATTCGATATCTTAAACACAGGGAGACTAACACACTCATAATAAGAAGGAGCCCAAAAATATAATTTGGGATTGGTGCGGTAGTTCAATGATAGTTCTCTAGTGGAATGAATTATCATTGATAAAATTAAGTTGTGTGTTTGGGGCGAACACGGGATGCTTAATTTTATCGGGAGACCAAAACCAATTCCTCCTCTCGGTCCCTATCGTAGCCTCTTATTTATAGAGTTCTATACCCACCTATACCCACCTTCTATACCCACCCAATAGGGGTCGGCCAAGCTAGCTTGGGAACAAGCTAGGGTCGGCCTAGGTATAAATTGGTGTGGGCTTGAACCCAAGCTAGTAGGGCCCAAATTAAATTAAAAAAATTTAATTTTAATTTTTATTATTATGTGGAAGAAATAATTAAAGAGAATTAAAATTAAAATATCTCTATTGTAAAAGATCTACAAAGATTAAAGAAAGAGATTAGATCTCTTTCCTTATTTGTAGATTGGAGAGATGTTTTATTTTCTCTTTAAAATTATTCACATGTTGATAAAATTAAAATTATAGAAATTTCCTTTTATCAACCATGAAGAGATTTTAAAGAGAAATTTTATTTTTTAAAATTTCCGGAAACAAATTAGGAAGTTTTAATTGTTGATTAAAACTTGTCTAATTTTTTCCTTCATTGATGTGGCCGGCCATTGGTTTATTTGGGAAATTTTATTTTATTTTTCTCAAATTAAATCATGTCAAGGAAATTGAGGAAATTTTATTGTAATTAAATTTCCTAATTTGCCTAGGCCAAGGAATATAAAAGAAGGGGTGAGGGTGCCTTCATGAGACACAACCTCTATTGTTTTCTCTCCCTCTTTTCCTTGGTGTTGTGGCCGACCATCATCCTCTCCCTCTCTTCCTCTTGTGGTGGCTGAATACTACTTGGAGAAGAAGAAGAAGAAGGAGAGAAAGCTAGCATCTCTTGGAGCTTGGTTAGTATTTTGGTTTTCTTCTTTGGTGAAGTTCTTCCTTTGTGGCCGAACCTTGCTTGGAGGAGAAGAAGGTGGTTGGTGGTTTCTCATCTCGGTAGATCGTTGCCCACACAACGTCCGAGGTTAGAAGAGGAATACGGTAGAAGATCAAGAGGTTTTTCTACAAGGTATAACTAGTAATTTTTATTTCCGCATCATGCTAGTTATTTATGGAAATAATACCAAATACAAGAGGCTTACGTTCTAGAATTTCGAATATGTTTTTTCGATGTTGTGTTCTTTTGTTTTCTTTTCTTTATGATTTGATTGTTCTCTTTGGTTAACCTAAAGTTATTTTAGGAAATTAAATATTAGCTTTCTATAAAAGGTTTTGTCTAGTCGGTGGTGGTTGCTCCCATATCCAAGAAGGCCATGTGCCTCGCCACGTCAGTACTGGGAACCAATTATGGAAATTAATATTTAATGGAATTAATAACTTAAGGAGACTTGGGTCGAACGTGTAAAGTTTCGCAGGAGATCCAAGTCAAAACCTAAAAGAACAAATAGATTAAGTTTTGGATCAAACGTGTTAAGTTCCGCAGGCGATCCAAAATTTAATTTAAAAGAACACATGGTAGCTAGGAAAGGTTCAGACCTTTGTACAAAATTTTTGCAGTGGAACCTATAGGTTAGTAGGTGGATCGGTCCACCGACCGATCCTCCTATTCCTTCTCCCAATCTGTTTGGTTCTTGATCGGTCACCGGACGATCAGATGACCCGATGAGAATCGATGTATCCTGGATCGATCGTGACCGATCCGGATACCCATAGTATCCCGGATCGGTCGGCGGTGATCAATTTCTGACCTTAAACCCTAAAGCCTTCCGATCTAGAGAACGAGCTGAGCCCTCTCCGACCTAGTCCGGAGAACGAGCTACCGAGCCCTCTCCGACTTCCACGTCCCAAGTAGCCCTCTCCGACCTAGCCAGGTCCAGAGCGAGCTACCGAGCCCTCTCCAACTTCCTCCGGTCCAGAGAACGAGCTACCAAGCCCTCTCTGACCTAGTCTGGAGAACGAGCTACCGAGCCCTCTCCGACTCCATACAGTCCAGAGAACGAGCTACCGAGCCCTCTCTGACCTAGTCCGGAGAACGAGTTACCGAGCCCTCTCCAACTTCCATGTCAAGCTTCCATAGTTGGACTTTTCCCGTGCCCAGCTCCCTGCTTGGACTTTTCCCGTGTCAAGCTCCTTGCTTGGACTTTTCCGTGCCAAGTCTCCATGCTTGGACTTTTTCCCGAATCAAGTCAATTCAAGTCGGGTCAACCTTGACCAAAGGTTGCACCCACAATCCCCCAAGTTCCTATTCTTGTCAAACATCAAAATATAACTTCTCTATTCTTGTCAAACATCAAAATATACCTCGAGTCAGGTCAACTCGAGTCGGGTCACCCAGGTCAACCTTGACCTAAGGTTGCACCAACAATCTCCCCCTTTTTGATGTTTGACAAAAACCATAATCAAGTTAGGTTAACCCGATAACCTAACTTAGGTTTTCCAATAGTTCTCCAATGTTCTCCCTTGAACATTCTCCCCAAACTCCAATGTTCTTCCTTGAACATTCTCTGGACATTCTCCCCCTTTTTGACACACATCAAAAAAAGTGAATCAAGGTCAAGAGTTTCTTCCTAACGAAAGTCCCATGCCTTTCATTGAAACCCTTAATTTCCCCCTTGATACTAAAGTCAACAATCAACTTAGTGATAATCTCATATCACTCATCCTCAGAAATCTTGACGAGTAAAAACTCCCCCTTGACCAATAGGTAAAACTCCCCCTAAAGGTCAACTCCTCCTTGACCATTACACCAACAATGTCTTGGAGAGTTTCAACCCTTTAGAAATCTAAAACACCAACTTCCACAGCTGAAATTTCAGACAACAGTCGAAAATCAGCATTTTGGCACGCTCTGATCGGTCACCAGACCGATCAGGACTCCACTGGATCGGTCACCCGACCGATCCACACTGCCCTGGATCGGTCCAGTGACCGATCCAAATTTCCCTGGACCGATCAGAATCTTCTCTGATCAGTCCACAATTATCTGATAAGAATTTCTGATTTTTCTCTCGAAATTCAGAAACTTCTAAAAAAATTACAGAAAATTCCAAAAATTTTAAAATTTTGAGGATACATTCCTCATAACATATATTATCATGGAAAAATAGTTCTCTATGAAAATAACTCCCATTTTTAATCTTGATACAAAGTTCGAAAGACTTTGAAATAGCTCAAGGTTAATCCATCTTTATATCAACTTGCTCAATGATGAATGCTATCACTAGAAAAGCTTCATCAAGGTTTTTCAAATCAATTTTGAAATGATCTTAAATCATTCAATTTAGGACCACAATCTTAGGACTAAATGTACATGACTTGTACACAAGTTTTCCCTATGATCCTCAAATTCGAATTAGGCTCATCTAGGTACAAGAACTATGCCCCTTGATTCTAACTCATAATCCTAATATCTCACACACATCTAAGGTGTATCAAACACATCCAAGTCAATTTTGATGTGAGATATGGGTTTAGGTCATCTTAAGCTAAGTTCTCATGCATTTTCTAAACAACAATTTGATCTCCATATCAAATTGTGTTTCTATCCTTAAATCAAATTAACTGGTCATAAATGCAAGAGATGATGACATGGCATAAAATAATATCATAAGTGGAAACATGTGCCAATGTCATGATGTCATGTCATCAAGTATGAAACTTAAATAAGGCATGACATATAACTAACCTAAGCATTATCATGACATTTTAAATGATAATAAAATAAATATCATGACATGGCATATGGCAAACAATGTATGGCAAATAACATATAAAGATATAGAAAATACCTAATTCTAGCCTTAGTTGCCATTTTTGATAATTTTGATCGTTTTACCATAAATTCTATATTCCTAAGTGTAATAGACCTAAAATCATATACTAAAGATTTTTAAATCACTATGTGCCAATTAGATTGACCCTAGAAAACTCCTCAAATGTGGTTGGCACATCCTAATCACCTTAGGAATAATTTTTAATTTCATTTTCAAGGCTTGATTACACCTTGAAAATTCCTAAAACGCCACCTTTTGCCATGAGTAGGTTAACTACCTATCCAATTAAGGTTGGCACACCCTAAATCATCTAGCGTGAAGGAATCACGCTCCTAGGAACCCAATACCTATTTGAGCTCATTGGGTTCACTAAATATTCACTAGGGATGACTTCCCTAGCAACCCTCCTAATGACCCTCCTAGGCTTTAAAGCCTTGATCATTTGGGACTCATCAAGATCAACTCTAGGGGTGACTCCCCTTGTGACCTTGGTGATAGTCTTCTTAGCCCTAGGTCTTGTTCCATAATCGAATGGAACATTATGATAAGCGGGCTTGACCACTTGAGACTTAGGTTTGTGACCCAAACCTCTCATGTCCTTGGGCTTTGATTTTTGACCCTTAGACCCTAGAGTTGACTTCTCCAAATTCTTAAGAGTCTTTTCTAAAGTGTCAAGTCTTGACCTCAAGACTTGATTTTCCTTCTTTAATACCTCAAGCTTTAATTTTCCATTTTTCTTTGAGGTATTCCTAGGCATATGTCTAGTTGTTTTGGGATTCCTATCTAGGTTTTCCTTAACCTTAGATGAGTTAACTCTAGGATTGGCATTTCTAGCATTGTCCTTATCTAGGCTAACATGTTTGGCACCTAAGCACATGTATCGGTTTCTATGGTTATCATGCTTATCATTATTGACAATTGCAATAAAACTACTAGCATGTATCTTATTAGACTTGCAAGAATGTGCCTTAAAGGATACCTTAGGGTTTGCCTTAGCTCCCCCCATAGATGTGCTTGGTCTCTTGTCCTTGTGAGGTTGCCTCCCCCTTGGACATTGACTCCTATAATGTCCCCTTTGCTTGCATTGGAAGCACGCCACGTGCTCCTTGCCCTTGCGTATCGGGACTCCGGCTTCCTTGACTTTTGGTGCCGGTGGAGCCTTCCTAATCCTCTTTGGATATTTACTTTTGTAATGCCCATATTCCCTACACTCAAAGCACATTATATGTAATTTACTTGAAATTAAGTTGCTTGAGTTACCTAGGGTTGAGGATGGATATAAGCTCTCTCCTTCATCCCTTCCGGAGGTAGAGGCTTCTTCTTCTTGCTCCAGTCTTGAAGAAGAACTCTCCTCCTCTTCTTTCTTAGATGTTGAGTAGTCCTCAACTTCTAATTCTATACCTCCATGATGTGAGCTACTTGGCTCACTTGACTCCTCTTTATGACTTGAATTGGAGCTCTCCTCATGGAACTTAGCCAAGTTGTTTCACAACTCCTTGACATTGTTGTATCCACCTATCTTACACAAGATATCATTAGGTAATGAAAATTCAAAGATTTTCGTTACCTCGTCGTTGATTATGGATTGGTGGATTTGTTCCTTCGTCCACTTCTTCTTCTCGAGAGGTTCTCCTTCTTTATCCACCGGAGGAATAAAACCTACTTATACACAATTCCAATTTACTAGGTTAGTCATAATAAAATACTTCATTCTTACCTTCCAATACGCGAAGTCGTCGCGATCGTAGAAGGGTGGAATCGTGACGTCTTCTCCAAGTTGATCCATTCTCTAGCTCGTGCTCCCCCGGGTGTTAATCCGACGAAGAGCGACCTCGCTCTGATACCACTTGTTAGGACCTTTGGACGCGGCTAGAGAGGGGAGGTGTGAATAGCCGACCCCAAATTTTCGTTTCTTCCTACAATTTGAGTTAGCGCAACGGAAATAAAAAGTAGAAACGAAAATGGAGAAGATTAAACCTCAAACATGATGATATAACGAGGTTCGGAGATGATACTCCTACTCCTCGGCGTGTCCGTAAGGTGGACGAATCCTATCAATCCGTCGGTGGATGAGACGCCGGAAAATCGGCTAATGAAAACTCCTTCTGGGTGGAGAAACCTCGCCACAATTTCTCTTGCAACAGCAAGATCAGAATACAAGAAATACAGCAAGAAGTCAAGAACAATATGAATGTAAAAACACTGGTTTGCTTGCCTTCTCGTCGACTGTTGATGAAGCAGCAACTTCACGGATGCCAACCACAGCAGCAACTGATCAGTTGGAAACCCAGCCGAGGGAAGCTCACACGAAGCTTCAGTAATGGAGAGCTCAGCAAAGCTCAGATCGTAGGAGCAAGAAGAAGTCTTTTATTTTCTGTAGAGGCCCTCCACCTCGTTATATAACCTGAACCTGCGAAGAAGACAGAAATCTAGCCGTTGTGTCTCAACGGCTAGGCCTGGACCGATCAAGCTCCACCCTGATCGGTCCAGGATGGCTCTGATCGGTCATGGGACCGATCATGCCCTAGGCTGATCGGTCCCCAGACCGATCCCAACTCTCACAGAGAGTTGTTGCCGAGCCATGATCGATCTGTGGACCGATCAGGCCATAGGTGGATCGGTCCACAGACCGATCCCTCCTATTCCTTCTCCCAATCTGTTTGGTTACTGATCGGTCACCAGACCGATCAGATGACCCACAGTGAGAATCAGTGTATCACTGGATCGGTCAGCAGACCGATCCAGATACCCATAGTATCACTGGATCGGTCAGCAGACCGATCCAATTTCCCAGCCTTAAACCCTAAAGCCTTCCTGATCTAGAGAACGAGCTACCGAGCCCTCTCTGACCTAGTCCGGAGAACGAGCTACCGAGCCCTCTCCGACTTCCACGTCCGGTCCAGAGAACGAGCTACCGAGCCCTCTCTGACCTAGTCCAGAGAACGAGCTACCGAGCCCTCTCCAACTTCCTCCGGTCCAGAGAACGAGCTACCAAGCCCTCTCTGACCTAGTCCGGAGAACGAGCTACCGAGCCCTCTCCGACTCCATACAGTCCAGAGAACGAGCTACCGAGCCCTCTCTGACCTAGTCCGGAGAACGAGCTACCGAGCCCTCTCCAACTTCCATGTCAAGCTTCCATACTTGGACTTTTCCCGTGCCCAGCTCCCTGCTTGGACTTTTCCTGTGCCAAGCTCCCTGCTTGGACTTTTCCGTGCCAAGTCTCCATGCTTGGACTTTTTCCCGAATCAGGTCAATTCAAGTCGGGTCAACCAGGTCAACCTTGACCAAAGGTTGCACCCACAATCCCCCAAGTTCATATTCTTGTCAAACATCAAAATATAACTTCTCTATTCTTGTCAAACATCAAAATATACCTCGAGTCAGGTCAACTCGAGTCGGGTCACCCAGGTCAACCTTGACCTAAGGTTGCACCAACAAAGGGGAGGGGTGATTTGCCTTGAAAAAATAAATTCAACCTTTCTCGTATTTTCAACTAAATAAATAGCACTTATAGTTAAAACAAAAAGAGACTAATAAAAAGATAATATACACACAAGAGTTACTTGGTTTGCAATTAGAGGATTGTTAATCCAAGAAAAGTATAGCGCACTATCTGACGATCTCCTTCGGGCGGAGTAGCCTCTTTACAGCATTGACAGCACAAAATAAAATGTAGAACTGAAAGAACTGGATTACAAGTGAGTTATCTAAACTGTGAAAATCAATGCTATATTTATAGCACTGTTCGGAGCGCCCGAAGGGTTCCAGGTGCCCTGGGGGGATAAAATTTTATCCCTTTCGCATGGATCACGGTTTGACCGCGATCTGGATAAAAGTTCAGTCCGAGTGCCTGGAAGGGTTCTGGGCACCTGGAATGGTTCCAAGCGTCCGGACACCCAAAGTCAACTCTGGTTGACTTTTTCCGTCTGGGGCCTCTGCTCCGGTTTAGCTCGCCTTGACACGGGTCTTCCGCTCCTGCTTCGCTAGCTTGGGTGTTCTCGGCCATCCGGAATAGGACTCACCCGAACCCAACTTCCAGCCTTCTCCTCGAGCAGTCTTCCTTCCCGATTTCTTGTCCCTCGAACGTCGCGTACATTCTTCTCGTCCCTCGGACGCACCGAGCCTGTCGGCTCTCTCCCCGTGTCGTCCTTCTCGCTAGCCGCGTCTTCCGCTCGACTTCCTGTGTTCTTAAGCTCCTGCACACTTAAACACAAGGGTTAAACCAAATAGGACCTAACTTAACTTGTTTGATCACATCAAAACACTTTGGAGTTCCAACAAAGGATACTATAGTGACAACACAATATGACACTGTGGAACAACAGGGTGTAGAGATTACAAAGAAGACTTCAGATGCAATTCTGGTACCTGATAAAGGAAAGGAAGTTGACACAGAACAAATGGAATGCACGAGGTGGAAGCTCTTAGCAAGGCATCAACAAAGTATATACCCTACTAGATTGAGTCAGGTGCAACCCTACAAATTATCGCTCTCACGACAAGAGGCAAAGGAAAAGCTCTAGAGATAGCAGACATATTGTGCAAAGATTGCAAACAGACATAGAAGGATAACATAAAAAGTTTCACATCTCCACCATTATGGTTAGAGGTCTCAACAAAGGCCTCAAACAGAAGAGGGTAGAATCCCTCTTTAGAGACAACAAACTTAGTGCTAAGTGTGTTAGAGACCAAACTCTCAAGCTTAGGTTTTCAGAAATTGAAGGCACGAAGGTTTCAATAATTCGAGGAACAATTGGATAATCTAAGGGGCAATAGAATATTATTGATATGGAATAATGAACAAAAAGTGGATTTGATGGTACAAGAATGGCATGATCGATATATTTGTTATAGGGTAACATGCAAAGTGTCTTGTAGATTAATTGGCCTTACTTTTGCTTATGGCAAGCTCTCTATTGTTGAATGAAGGCCATTATGAGAAGGATTATAAAGCTTAGCTACTGATATGAGACTGTCTTGGTTCGTACTTGGAGATTTCAACTTGTTTATATCACCTGAGGACAAGTGTGGTGACCTTCCTAGATCATGCAATACTACATTTCGAATTTTCTGTGTTTTGCATCTTCTGCTTGTATGGAGGATTTATCATATATGGACTATAGGTATACATCGACAAATGACCACATATATAGCAAGTTGGATAGGGCACTCATCAACAAAGCTTGGTTAGAGGCAGAACTTCGAGGATTTGCAAACTTCACCCCCACTAGGTTGCTTATCCGATCACTCAACGTGTATTATTTCTATCTTGGATGGTAACAACTAAATACCTAAACCATTCAAATTCTTTAATATGTAGGTGAAACATGAACAATTTTCACATCTTGTGGAAGTCAAGTGGGTCGAAGACTCCAAACAACTAGGTTATGGTACAACTCAGTTATGTCTCCTCCAAATTCTAAAATTGCTAAAGAGTGATCTAAAAAGACTAAATTTGGAGCATTTTCAGCACATCACAAAGGGTAGTGGATGCACATAAGTGTCTAGAGGATACTCAGATATAGTGCCTAAAAATGGTGCTATGATAGATAACATACAAGTCCCTCCAACATGATACATCAAGATTGAGTGACGTCGAACATAGCTTTTGTATGCAACGAGCGAAGGTGAACTATTTCAAATAGGTTGATCACAACTCTTCTTTGTTTCATGCTCTTATGGAGAGAAATAATCAAAGGAATAAGATTATAGTTGTAAAGAAATCAGAAACAATCGAAGGAATAAGATTATAGTTGTAAAGAAACCAGATGAGGAGCTCACCACATCATTTGTGGAAGTTGTGACAGTTTTTACCAACCACTTCCAAACGCAACTTGGCACGGTGGTGGACAAATCTGAATTTCCACAAATGTGTCTGCAACATGGGTGAATGGTAGAGCCTAATCAATATGATCAGCTTCTGTATATTCCCTCCATTGAAGAAATCAAAGGGGTTCTATTTAATATTTGTGATCAAAAGGTGTCGAGTTTAGATAGATGATTCTAGGTTCTTTAAAGGGATAATACAGTCTAATCAGTTTTTATGACTGCTATATAGGAATTTTTATACACTGGGAAGTTATTATGAAGATTGAACCATACCTTGATTGTGTTGGTGCATCAGAAGAGGTTCATAGAGCTAGAGGGGAGGGGTGAATAGCGACCTGCAAAATAAGTTACAACTTTCTCTTGCTATCAAATTAGCAAGGACATACATTAATTATGAGATAAAATAACATGCAAAAGAAATGAAGCTAAAGACTGATTTTTTACTTGATTTGCAACCAAGTGGTTGCTAGTCAAAGACAATATAAATTCCATTAACAATCTCCTTCTTCAACGATAAGTTAGAGGCAGAAAAGCCCCTTATAACGGTTAAGCACGAAAGCAATAAATAAGACTAAACAATAGTGAATACGAGTGTGTTGTTCTCAACTTCGAACATCATACCTCCTTGTAAAGCATTCGTGGTCTAGACTGTTTGCTGATATAACATCTTCCAAGTACTTAAAAGCAGTCCAGGTGCCTGGACTTGTCAAACTCAAACCACTCAATAATGGTCTGCTCAACAGCTCTGGATGACTTTGCGCATTCAGGACGCTTAAAAGTGATTCGAACGCCTGAATTCTGCTGAAGTGGACACCTTCCTAATCTGTTTCGGCAAAGGCTCCTGCTGATATGGCCACTCAATCCAGGCACCTAGAATAGCTCTGGGAGCCTGGAGTCCAGACGCCTGGAATGGTCAACTTATGAAGTTGACCATTTTCTTCTCCAGTATTCTTGGTGATTGCATCTCGGAGTTGAGTTCACCATAACTCAATTTTGGTCTTCTCGAGTAGTCTTCCTCCCAGTTTTTCATCTTTCAGATGCATCCCTTGCGCCCTCCATGCTCCACCAGAGTATTTTTCGCAACTCCTCGTATATCGGATGCACGGAGCTCATTGACTCTTTTCCTGTGTCATCCTTCTCCCTCGCCTGCGTCTTCTGTCGTCTCCAATGCTCCTTAGCCATCGGTACTTATATGTTCTCCTAAGTCCCTGCACACTTAGACATATAGATTAGATCTACAAAGTCTAAGTTAATTTGTGCTAAACTCACATTAGAACTATGGTTTAACCACTTACGGTACTTACAAATTGTACTTGTTCATAACTCAGCACATACTAATAAGTATCTAATTATCATCCTATATGTTGCTTGCTGTACGATTTTCTATAAAGTTATTTATAAGATATTGGCATATAGGATTTCAAACATCATGGATCAAATTCTTCACCAGGTCACTTTTATGAAGGGAAGACCTATCACTGACAATATTCATTTGACATAAGAACTTTTCAAAAGATATAGCAGAAAAAGGATATCACCCAAATACATATAAGACACTTAATTATGTGAACTGGCACTTCTTGTAGGATGCTTTGCTGGGGCTGAATTTTCCATTGCAATTTGTGTCATGGATCATGGAATGTGTAACTACAACCTCATTCTCACTAACTATCAATGGAGGAACCTTTAGACACTTCAGGGGTGCTAGAGGACTGAGATGAGGAGATTCATTATCACCTTATCTTTTTTACATCTGTATTGAGATCTTTGCAAGGCAATTATAGAGGTATACCACATAGTAATAAGTATTTAATTGTCATCCTATATCTTTCTTGCTGTACGATTTTCTATAAAGTTATTTATAAGATATTGGCATATAGGATTTCAAACATCATGGATCAAATTCTTAACCAGGTGACTTTTGTGAAGGGTAGGCCTATCACTAACAATATTCATTTGACATAAGAACTTTTCAAAAGATATAGCAGAAAAAGGATATCACCTAAATACATATAAGACATTTAATTATATGAACTGACACTTCTTGTAGGATGCTTTGTTGGGGCTGAATTTTCCATTGCAATTTGTGTCATGGATTATGGAATGTGTAACTATAACCTCATTCTCACTAGCTATCAATGGAGGAACCTTTCGACACTTCAGGGGTGCTAGAGGACTGAGACGATGAGATTCATTATCACCTTATCTTTTTGACATCTGTATTGAGATCTTTGCAAGGCAATTATAGAGGTATACCACAAGAGCGGAATTCAATTATCATCCTCGGTGTCGTTATCTCAAACTAGCCCATCATACCTATGCAGACAAACTTCTTTTATTTAGTCGAGGTTATGTAGTTTCTATTGTTATCATGATAGATTGTTTACTAAATTTTAATGCAGTGTAAGGACTTCAGGTTAATAAGCTGAATTCAAACATCTTCTTGGCTAGTGTTGTGGACTCGACACATCAACAACTACTTACCATCACGGGTTTTCAGGAGGAGGTCTTGTTTTTCATATATCTGGGGATTCCACTAGTGGCGGCGTGTCTTCGACTCTCTAACTACAACTCACTACTTGACTTCCTGGCCCGATAGATCAATGCTTAAACACAAAAGACTTTGTCTTACGCTAGCAAGACACAACTGATCACGTCTGTTCTACAGAAAGTTGAGTGCTTTTGACTTTCGATTCTACCTATCCGCACGGGCATCATTAATTGCATTTACAGTATCTACAGATCTTTTATGTGGATGTCAAAATACTCCCTAGTGTAATGGGCAGATATGTGCGGTCCTAAAGATGATGGTAGATTGGAATTCCGTGACTTACAAGCTTGGAACCTTGCACTTCTGCTAAGATGCTTTGGTGGATATTATAAGTATTCCGGAATAGTTTTGATGTCTATTTACCCCGGCTATTCAATCCACTCGATCCAACATATACAGGCCAAGAAGGATGCCCTTTAGATCAAGTGGATGCATCATATCTACTTAAGGAGAGTGGCTATATGAACTTGGGAGGTGGTGGCACGGTGCACTCAGATTCCTTGTTGATCAAGCGGCTACTACAAATCTAAGATTTATCATCCTCTCAGTTGTTGGGTCTCCAATGGATGATATTCAGAGGATGACGGGTTGGTTTGAGCAAGATGGTAAAATGGTCAAGGCCTATGACTTTCAATCATAAGAAACCCTGGGTGCGGACGGTGTGAAAACTATGGATGCAAGCAGAGAGGCGTCTTCCAACTAGCGACGGACAAGACTATCTGGAGGTTTAACGATATACTTTTTGTAAATAGATGTAAGAGACGCATGGGCATCTATTCTTTAAATATTCGCCTATTACAAAATTATGGAGAAAGATCATAGATTGACTACACATGAACAAGAGAATTCCATCTACCGATAGATGCTTTGAGATTAGGGACGGTACTATAGAGGTGTACGCCTACAATCAAAGGTAAAGTATCTTGCTTTGTCTTATTTGATCAACCTTATATGGAGTAAGTGGGTGCATATTCATGTATATTCAGAGAGGATACCCATGAATCACGTCTAGTACATAATTATTATGTACTTTTTTACATATTATATATATATATATATATATATATATATATATATATATATATATATATATATATATATATATATATATATATTATTTATAAAAAATATATATTAGCATTAAAATAAAAGATCTGAATGTACACTAGTGCTATTGAAAAACATTTAGCATAATATATAATAATACAAATAAATAAACATAACAAATTATATTATCATTTTATTAATAATTAATTAGTTTCCATTGCACACATATATACATGAGCACATATATACACGTCTTTTTTGTCGTCGTTTGGCCAAACATTTCAGTTAAATACATATGTTTTACAATAAAGACGATCCAATATCAACCATAATTTCACTATGCTCGACGGTCAAGGGTATATTTTTCGAATTCTAAATCCTAAATTCTAATCCAAAAACTGTTGATGAAGAAAGCCTTCTCGATTATTAATTTCAATAATTGCTAAATTGCTTTTCCAATAAAGATATCTTGCACTTTTTAAGTACAAATTTTATTCTCATTCATTTTCAGCATCGCCAACAAATTTTAAATATTGGCACTCGTAAATTCAGCAAAATTCAATAATTCAGTAAATAATTACTGAAACGTGTAGCTTCAAAATCCTTTATTCGACAAGTGATCAAACAAGACATGATTAAGTCTTTTTCATCCTCCTCTATTCAATTTTATCTCACAAGATAAATGACGAATCAACATGGCCATTCACAAAAACAATTGCTATTTTCAGTTCACCTCCCAATTGCATTTCGATTGCCGGTAAATTTCTTGCAATCTTCGTTGCAACTCACATTACAACAAAAACCTACAGCGGCCAAACCAACGCCAACAAAAAAACATAACCATCAGTATTTTTTTATATATAGTTTTATGAACGATATATTACTAATATTCTTGAAATTAATTTCAAGCAAAGAGAAGAAAAAATAAGACTATATCCTGTAGTGAAAGTGAGAAGAAGGAAAAGAACATGAACACTGCGAGAACTCATGATTTTCTTTCTATATGATTTCTTTCTGAAATTATAGTTTATAAATATTGATATACTTTGAAAATATTTATAGAATTAATTAAATTTATAGTTTAGTTTTATGGATGCAATGATAATTAATATTGAGTGTATTTTTTTTACTTTCCTAATGTATTCATTGAGAATTTACACCTAAAGTTGTTTTGGTCACAGAGATGATAATTTTTTTCACAAGAAAAATCTAAAATGAAGAAGAGTTAGGGGAATATTTTCGGATATAATTATTGGAAGATTTTTTAAATCCCCACATTTAATTTAAATAAGCAGATATGGAGATGCTATCCCATTAATGAAGGACAGGGTGGGATGGAAAGCGGGGATGCCTATTCTTTTTAATTTGTTCTCGGAGATGGAAAGTAGGGATGCAGATTTAATTTTCACAGGATTGAATATGGGATCAGGATATAATTTAGAGATAAGAATAGAAATGACAAATCATCCTAGTTGGTCTAACAATAATTATAACATTGTCTCTTTTTTTGTTATTATTTTTTTTTACTTTTATAATTGGATTATTTTTATTACAATAATTATATATTATTTTTAATGAATTTAAAGTTGGGTTTACAATTTTACTCGACTTTTGTGGATTATCATTTTCATTCTATTAAATATTTTTGACAAATTTTTATTTAAATATGTATTTTTTTTTGTAAAGGTGATAAAAAGATTATAAATTGCCTTTATATGAATTTAAATTTACGCATTTATGTCTTGATTTACTGTTATTTGTCTACTTTAAAAAAAATACTTTTTAATAAATTTAAATCTGTGTTCGCATTTTTAAAAATATAATTAGCTTTTATTTTACAAAATAATTTCTTTGCTACTAAAGAAGTCATCCATTTATTTTTTTTATTAAACGAATGCCCAAGATTATATATTTTGGGTATATAAGATTGGATTAATAAAGACAATGTTATCTTTCAAGGATTATTAATTTTCTATTTATTAAATATTTATATAAGTATATTTATTTTAAATTTAAAAATATGTACAGATAGGATTATATATTAGTGTATCTTTTATTTTCCTAATTTACCATTTAGAATCGATCAGTTTATTATGAATTTTTTTTCTAAATAAAACTTTTTAAATTTTCTTTTATATAAATAAATATTATTTTAAATTGATTGATCTTAAGATCTTATGGTCGTTTAGCCAAATATTTCAATTAAATACATATGTTTCGTAATAAAAATCCAACATCGACCTTAATTACATTATGCTCGACCTCTAAATCCTACAGCTTAATCCACGAACTGTTGATGCAAGGCCTCTAATCTTTAATCTGTGCTCAAAAGCCATTGTTTGTTCATTTTATCCACTTTCTAATTAAAAGGAAAAAGTATCAGGAACAAAAAAAAAAAGGCACTTGGAGAATGTAAAACCAGCAATATAGAGATCTCTTCACAAAACCAGCTAAGCATTTGTTTTCAGAATCATTGCTGCAGTAAACAGAGCTTCCTTGGTGAAGGATGTAATCTCCAACTTCCTTTAAAGGTTCAAAAGAAATAGGTAATCAAACAATCACAATCTAGGAAGGTGAATGAAATACAAATAAATTATTTAGCAATCAAAATGATTTGGTCAAATAGAGTTTTTAGACGAAAATAACATTTACAGGAAGATTCAGTGTCCGCTATCCACATATACCATTTAATCTTAGCAACGAAATGAAATAATAAGAAAACCTCACAATAAAAAATTCACTTACCCATCAACCCTCCTGATGATTTTGATAGCAGAAATTAATTTGCTACAGATCTCTAAAAGATTTGCACCAATAAGTTCGGTAGGATTAGTAATCTGCCTAGGACCACGTATTAGGGAGAGACAGGCCTGCAGAAAATCAAACAAGATGATGATGATTATCCAACAGGTGAAAGAAAGAAAGAAGAAACCAAATAAGACAATACCTTATTATTGGTCTACATTGAAACATATCTTGCAAATGATCATTAATTAGTGCTCAAACATTGAAATTTAAATAATAAATTAGGTATAATAATCATTAGATTTTCTTTATAACAAACATTCAACTATTCATCCTCAATGCATAGGTCATCTAATTATACAAGTGAAATTAACTAATTATTAACTAAAATGGCTTGTTGATGCCTATAATAACATTGTCCCGGTGCAATGGCAAACTAGGTTTCTGAGCCAATTTTCAAGCTGATGATACAAGCCAAAATTTCGATATCATAGATTAGCAAAAATCACACAATTTGACACATCATGTGGCAATAACATTCTAGAATGAAAACCTTGAGTCATGCGCTGACATGTACGTCAGAGATCATAATAAACTAGAAATAAATGGCAAACTTATACAAATACCTGAAAAGCATGAGCCAGGAGCAGTGAGGCTAAGTCAGAAGAAACTTTTTTCACGATATTCTTTGTACTTGCAGTTGTTGAGAAGTTGCTTAGAACACTTTCCAATGTCACATCAACTGGTGTGTCATTCGATCTACGAGTTCGAACTGAGGGCTGAAGTAATAAACAGCAAAAAGCACAATATTTGTCAACCTCAGTGCAACACGACCATTGTATAACAAAAAACTCATCACAAGACAAGAATAGCATCAACTTTATGCTTGGAACACCATTCAAACAGGCAGAACCATAATTTTTAATGTTCTATATGCTGTAATATGCAGTAACTAACAACTTGAATTTCAAGTTTCAATCTACTGTGCCACTAATAAGACTAATTTTTAATCGATGCAGGAGTAATAATATTTCAGTTAAAGAAATTGTAACTTCTAAATCTTCACATGGAAAAGAGAGAGAATAGTAAAGCCACAGTGTGCAACTTGAGATGCTGTATAGAAGGTTCATCTTCAAAGAAATAGAACTAGCAAATCAATGATATTTGTTTTCTATCTAAGATGTCCTATTATTCTCTTATGTCTCTTCTCTGTCTTAATAGAAAAGGCAATATAGTATTACTGTAACAAAAGCTCAGCCAGCACATGTCTGGAAGCAGTTGAACTATAGATATTATGCTTATATAGGGGAATATGTAAAAACACCCTATTACTCTGCCAGTTGACGGACAGGAAAGTAGCGTCTAGCAGCAACAAAAGTAGGTTGCATACCTTGATTAAATACTTTGAAAAGTACAGCAAAATTATCTCCAACTTCCATTTAGGTTCAGAGAAGACCTATGCCATAGATGCAACATAAAGAAGAAGAATTCACTTAATCAATTCCAAACAAAAGCTGTGCTACCCACTATAGGTAGTTAAGCATGAAATTTTGACAGAATATAAACATAAAAATATATATATATATATGATTGCTATTTATGAAGGAAAGGAAGCAGCATTCACATGTTTACAGGGTAAAAGCAACTGCAACAATGATTTTTTCAATAAATCAAAAAATAATATAAGCAAAATTAAGTTTGCCATCTGAAAGATATTTTTATTTCACATACTACCATATACATGTTTACAAAAATAGAAAATAGGTCTTATGGAACTAATGTTTGACAAACAGGACCAGTTGAGAGAGAGAAAACAATATATATAGTTCAATAATATTTGAAGATATGTTAACAGGTAGTTCATAGTATAATCTCTATAGAAGTGGATAACAAGACAAAAAGATGAACATTATTTCAAACTCTTAAAAACAAATCAGACAATAAAGAACAGACTGAAAATGATCATATGTGAAACTAAATAATCAGACTTAGTACATTTACAAATAACTAGCAAAAATTCAAATTGTTTGCAAAAAAAGTAACAATGATTAGAAAATAACAGAGGATGATCAATAATAGCAGTCATGTAATACCAGAAGTAAAGGAGCAAAATTATCTTTGTTGTAAGTTAATTCCTCCACAATAAATTCAGTGATAGGAAGCCTGTACCAAAGTACAAAATGATAAACTCAAGTGAAAATGGATCACACAATAAAATAAACGATGCATGTTGAAAAACAAACAAGGTACCTAAGACCATCAACACGAGAAGTTTGTCCAAGAGAATCTGCCTCTTTTCTCACTACATCAAGCTCAATAACCTGGAATCAATTCAATGCTTAATCTAAAAAGTATGTCTAATCAAGAATCCTAAGATTTAGATTTCTCACCAGCCCAACAAATTTCTGTATAGAAACACAAGTTTCTTTTTCTAGTTGAGAAATAGCAATTGCTACAGCAGCCTTAGAATTTTCATCTGATTGGGAGCAGCATGTGTTTTCAGAATTCCTCAGTTGCTGAACATTATTTGATATACTATGATGGCACCTCCTAAGCAAAATGGACATGCAATCCCTAACTACACTCTTAAAATTTAACTTTCGTGATCCCTACAAAACAAATTCAAGCTGTAATAAGTATATCAATACTGATGCTAACTAAGAACCAAGAGTCTTCAAAATAGAGAATTGGAACAATAATTCATAGTTTTGAGCATTAGTGAAATTCAAATAGATCTTCCTCTGAAATTTGTAGGTAGAGAATATACCAATAGAAGATTCATTACTGATTCCCTAAGAAGTGACCAGTTTAGTGTTTCTGCAAAATAACTGGAAACATATTAAAGAAATAGGAGAGAAGACAAGAGAGCTAAGAAATGAAAATTTTATTAGAAGCTCGTTACCTTTGTATAAATTAAGACGAAGTAATAGATCAACCTCTAGGACGTTTACAAGATATTGAAACACCAGTGAATTTTGTATGGGCTAAACATCAAAGATGGAAGTAATTAGGAATATAAATTTATAAAACCGAAATCAATTCAAATGAGAAGAATAACTTGATCTGGAAACAGTCTGAACATCTAATCCCTAGATCATGGCAAAATTGTTCGTTCTTTTTTTATTATTTTATGTGCATGCTTTAGTGTTCATGATGTTTATTAGAATTGTAAAAGGATGAAAAATAGCTAACTTAAGCAGAAGAAAGAGTAATGAGAGACATTATCTTAAAGATTTCAGTGAAACGAACAGATGAGTTGAGAGCAAATAGAGGTATATCACTTTCCCTTGCAAATCTTTGAATAGCAATTAAGAAATCTTGTAACAACTGTTTAAATATCTACCATCATCAAGCAGTTTTCGTTCAAACTTAAGATTAGATGAGGTCGGCTACATGAATCTTATACCATCATTGAATTCACTGCAAGATTACATGCCTAATAATATTCAATCAATTAAATCATTTGTAGTTTTCCCCCATATTGAAGCTACAAATTTAATCTAATTTCATCCTCGCCAACTCACATAATATCCTTTACAACCAACATGTAACAAAGAGGTTTATCTTAATATGATTAGTCAGCTCATCTAGTACTAATGTAACCCTTAATCTCAATCTATAACAACAGATAATCATATGCCATAATCCTAATAACACAAACAGCAGCAATAAGATCCTTCAAATGTCTAACAAAATGATATATCACGAGACAGAAAAAAAAAAAAAAAAAACCTAAACATCACACAAACACCACATAGGATTAAATGCACTTCATGTTTGGTTACTGTCAGTAGCAACTTCATGATCAAAAACATTAGCTTCCATTCCCTTTATGTATAAATTTCTTCTGTGTACATCTGGAGTTAGTTCACAAAAAGTGATGGAACCTCTATTTTTAATAAAACAATGGAAAGAGCTAATTTTATAAGTTATAACAATTTGAACATCAAAAGTACACAGAAACAAAGGATGTAATAAGATAATGATTTAAAAAATATCATTAGATACATCTTTTAGGGAGCACCAATACTTGCCTTGACCGCGAAATCAAAGTCCAAGTTTTTAACCGCTTGAGCCATGTCATCTATCAAGTTAGAGAACCTCTGGATGATGTGAAATTGGCATAGTCAAGATTTTCTCATACACCACAATTCAATCAGCAAGATAAAACTACAATGGTCTAAGGTTACAAAATAAATTCATACTTTGTACCAATATATCCAATTACAAAGAGACAAGTATTATATACAAGAAAGCATGGGAAAGCTCAGAAGATGCAAACAGAATAAATTCGTATTACAAATTGCTTGATGCATGCATCGGCCAAAATTTTTTGACGTATGCAACAGCAACAAGTTGTAAGTCCTCATGTCACTACATGACAACATTTTTTTCTATTTTGTTGTTATTTTTTAGTAAAACCCTTGGCACTACCAAAATAGCAACAGTAGCTATACACTGATAAAGCAATAGCCAAGACTATTGTCAAGAATAGAGCTTAAAATTACATATGTAGGCTCAAGGTGCTGTGATAATAATGGTGGCATTGCATCTCTCTAATGGAGCTCTAAACAAAGAGGGTTCTGGTAACTTCCCTAGAATAGATGAATGGAACTCCTATTGATCACTTTCATCAATCTTATCTTTTGCCCTAAGAACTTGCGAACTTTCAAATAGATGTAGATGTGACCTTATGACCTGAACTGATTCCCTATAAATCATATTACATATATTTGTAGCAATGACAACGAGAGAGAAAGACATCGTCAGACATATACAAGAAAAGTTCATGCAGAATCCAAATCTGTCACATTTGTATATGTCCACAGTGTTCAGGGAAATTAAACCAGATTTAGACAATAGATTGATTGTTCTCCTGCTAATAGATATCATGTAAAGGGAGAACATTCAATGTTCACAAGAATATAAAGCATCAAAAACAAAGATTCGATCCTATAAAAGAAACCACAACAGGCGCTAGTTTACCATGATGGTAGCTGCTTGTATGTAATACTTGCATCAACTTTTTAAGTGGAACTCTTACTATGAACGGGTAAGAGAAGGTAGATATACAAAATTTATACAGGAATACAGAAATGTTTATGCACATGCTCTCTACTATTTTCTAGCATAGTGGCATTCCATGGATCCAAAAAGTGGCGTCCAGTGTTTACATATGGAGATTCAGCTCACCAATGGGTCAAACAAATAGCACGAGTCCTTAGCAGCTCCCTCTTCGCTGCCTGATGCAAGATTAAATGGTGACCATGCCTGAAAAGATAGGTAACTGAATTTTTTTTTTTGAAAATACACAATAGAACTAGAAATGCAACAAAGTTTCTTCACCTCTTTAACCACAACAAGCTTGCTTATATCACTGGATGATGATTCAAGTTCGTCTGATTTTGACAAGTATACTCGAGGATAGTGCTGTAAAACCACATAAATTCCGAACATTGAGAACAAATATATGGAAAAAATTTATTTTTTACCAAGACAGAAGCAAAAAAAAAAAAAAAAAAAACCTTATCCAACTCAATGAGAAGCTGATAACTAGCCATGGCTAGTTCAAGAGAGTTGCAGTCCGTGAGAATCTGAAAGATAGCGTCAAAAATCCTCCTTTGCAAGACCAAACAAGAAATCAACATGAGAACCGCACGTGTTTACAAAAAAGACAGGGGCGAAAAAAGTAATCGTACCAGGAGGGAGCAGAAGGCGACTCGGACGCGAGCGACGCAGATCGAACAGCTTCCAAGAAGCAGAGCCCTGCAAGAGTAGGAGAAAAACAGCATCAAGAAAACACAAGGAATGATAGAGAATCTGGGGAAAGGGAGGTGGGGAAAAGTACGGTCGTCGTGGACGTCGCGAGAATCCTTGATGCCGGAGGAGTCGAGGATGGCCATGGTGTTCTCTTCCCACACCGCGATGCTTGCATTGTTATTGTTGTTGCGGTGGCCGCTGCTGGGTCGTCGCTTACTGCTACTGCTGCTGCTGGGACTCTTCATTTGGAAGGAGAACAAAAGAGAAGAAGAAGAGAGAGGGAGGAAAAGTGCGGAAGAGCCCTAATTTGGATTATGATCGTGAAAGAAATACCGCATTACGAAAGGCAACCAACTGTCTTCGAATAGCGCGCCCATAAACTGGAAATAAAAAAGAATTTACTTTAGCCTCTTTTTTTGGGTTTTTCAAAAAATAATATTATTCCGTTGCCGGGACTTGAACCCGGGTCTCTCGGGTGAGAGCCGAGTATCCTAACCAACTAGACTACAACGGATCACATTAAGAGTAACAAAATATCTTAATATGTATTATAATTTTCCTCCTATCTTTCCAGCCAACCTTCCTAACATCAATTTGCACCTCACAGTTCTATCTTGTTTTTTATTCCAAGAGTCCCCGGGTCATGGTGCTACGGTAAGACATCTAAATTATCACCCAGACACTCAATTCGAATCCCAACTATGACATTTTGTAGGAATTTTTTCTCCAAATGGAAGGCATATAATCAAAGGATGTTGGGCTTCTGGGTTGGCCGCCGTGTGTGTTTCCCGATTTATCCTAGTGGCCGGTAGGAAACTTTTATAGAATCAAATCGATCACTCCAGAGATAATAAATGAAGCTAACTGAGATTATCAATTTTTTTTTTTATTTTTGTTCAAAGAGAATTGAGACCTTGTAAGTGAGATTTCAAATGTAATGTCGGATAGAATGTTGTTATGAAAAAGGAAAAGCCCGGTAAAATGGTGAATCTAATTGAATGGTTATCTGATAGGTCTAGCCAATGCAAAAGAGGATTCAGGATTTACTGACATCAATAATTCAAGTGGAACAGCTTCACAGGAATGGGAATTTTTCGATTCAGTTCGAAAAGGCTTATGCAGGGTATTAGAGTTGAAAAAGAGATCATATTGAAAATCAGAGAAGCAATCGATTCACCCCCATAATTAAATAGTTATGTGAATCTAACTAAGATATGAGAAAATGAAGGAAATAGGAAAATAAGACCTGCTTGGTAGGTTACAGGAGTTAATATTAGGCATCAAGTTTCAGTATCTTTACACAAGTCACCCTTTATACATAATCAGCATAAAGCATACTACAAAATCATCCTCCTCGATGCATTTGTTTTTCGATATTGCAGCAAATAGTGGTAACTGAATGACTGTACAAATAGAAACTGAACTCAGTGATTACAGTCCTTGATTTAAAGTCGATAAGGTGAATGCTAAGTAAGAACTATATTTGGTTGTGTTTGTGACTCTTATGTTATGTTCCATAAAAGCCACTCAGGTTATCAACAGATGATTTGATATCTTGCTCAAAGCCAATCCCTGCACAAATAGGAGTTTTCTGATCCAAAGAGGAAAAAAGATGTTGACCATTTTCGATTTGGTTGAGGAAATCTGCAGCTGAATAAATGCTTTCCGCAGAATCCTTGTATTGGACTTTCAGCCTGCCTTTGGCATATCGTTTGTTATTATCCGTTGGGTTTTCAGCATTCAGCCTCCCCATCTGCTGCTGCAGATCGACAAGTGAATCGCTTGTCACTTTCCCTTTTGCAGTCTTCTTCGAATCCACAAGCTTGAGTTCTAGCCTATACAAGGCACATGCATTGCAGTTGTTGATCTCGTACTCGTAGAGATGCCACTCGTAGTGGCTCAGTGGCTGAGGGTCCATGTAGTAGGACCTCTTAAGACCTCCAAATTCCTTCATTACTTGTTTCCTTGATTCGTGCCAACCGCGCCCGCTGTAATCAGGCAATGATCGTTGCTTTCTGTTCCCACTCTCGAATGCCCTTCGAGGTTTATCAAAAAAGAGCCATTCTCGAAGCGATTCGCCATTTAGGACTAAAAGATCGAAGAGCTCTGCAAATAAATTTAAATAGATCATCTTGAATGATTAAGCGGGAAAGTTGAACTCATGAACCAAGAAAGTGTTCCTGAAAACATATGTACATACCAGGTGCATTCCATGGAGATTTGTTAGTTGCTGCCCCTTCACATTCAGGGATGCCAACATTTTTTCCTTGTGTTTTTGCAATAAGAGCTGCAAAAAGAGGGCCATCCTTCAGGTCGATACCGCCAGGGCGCAGCACTGGAGTCATACCGGGTGGTCCTTCATTGAGTGCTAAAGTAGCATGAAAGCTACTACAGTAATCTTCATACCACTCAGATCCCCTAGCAGGCCTAGGGCAGTCCCAGAGTGCACATTTTGGCCTTAGGAAAGCTGAAGGTGGAGGGCATATTGCGGGGATGAATTCTGATAAAAGTGGCGTGAGTTCCACCATGTCGAAGTTGCCAGCATTGAGGCCGAGAAATAAACCTTGTGGTAGATCTTCATGCAGATCGTAACGATGAAGTTCCACATTATTGGCTCCATCCAGGTAATGCAAGGCAGCATTTTGATGAGCCCCTAGAAATCCATAATCAGGCACTTCCTTTGTCTCGAAATATTCCTACAAGACAATTTAAAGACCGTCTTATGGATATATTCTTCACGAGAAAAAACAATCCAAATCTATACGAAAGCATAATGTCTAAACGATAATTTCTACTATATTCAGACTTCACATTACGATGTTGTTTCCTTTAAGATAGAGATACATGATAATTCTGGTCACCCAAACTCATAGAATAAAGAAGTGATAATGAAATCATTCTTTTTTAGTATTTTTTCAGGTGCTTTAGGATACAGCCTTTTCGAAGAATCAACAAAAATGGATGCACAAAGTAATGTCCAAGAATCATATAACAATATTGTAACTTCCACCCCGAATAGGAAATTAACCTCGTGGTTAAGACAAAATAAAGAAAGTAATGTCCAAGTCTTTCTTAATCTTGCTCACATAATGTCGCAAAAATATTTGTTTTGATCAATGCGTGAAAGAAGGTTAAATTTAGAAGAAAGATGAGCCCTTACATATTTCTGATGTGAACAAAAAACTTAGCTTCTCTCAGGCATTTCATTCTCTGGTGGCCCTTATATTTATCGTTCTAAGGCTAGCAAGAGTCTAAAAATTATGATTAATAGATATGTATATGAAATAGTCCATCCTGAATCAATTCTAGAACACAAACACAAGAATAAATGCACCGACATATATGGTTCACCAAGTTAACAACCTTGAGAAATAGTTTTCCTAAACAAGGAACTGATGAATAATGGTAATGCTCTTGAGCTTTAGATGATACATAAAAAAGCAAGATTTTATACATGTTTATTCTAAGGAGATAATCGATAAAAGCCCTTGTGGGTTTGATATAGTAGGTGAATAATGCTCAGCATACTTCCATTCAGACACTACAAAGAAACATCAAAGTAGCATGTATAATAAACATGCATGAAGTTCCAAAGTATGACTACATAATTTGCCGTTAAATATTTCAGCTTCATAGATGAAAAACAAGGAACTGACCTAAGAAGTGTGTTACACTTTGTTTTTACAGTAAGAGATCGCAAGAGGAAGTGTAATGGTGCTGGTGTGTAGGAACATGCACTCTAAAAATGGCAGTGGATTCTAGCTTACGTACCAACATAGCAGCAAATAGCATGCACAAGCAAAAAATATACTCATTGTAGGGATGCTTAAAATTCTTGCCAAAAAATCTGAATTATATGTAAAAGCAATAGACCGATCCACAAAGAGGAAACCTGGGAAAATAAAATGAAAAGAATAACAACAAAACCGGAAATATTATGCTTTCTATGGAAACAGCGAACAGAAGCAAGCATAGACTTCTAGATCAAAACATTTAGTCATAGAATGTGAACGAACACTAAAACATTTAATCAAAGAACGATTGTCTTAAACAAGTTTACAAGGTAGATGGGATTGTGTGATTTACAAGCTAGCAGACCGATAACTAATTAACTGATATGGAAGAGGTTAATCTCCTTGTTTTATCAACCCATTGTACATACTATCAATTAAACGACCGAGGACTCTCTACAGGGCTGAGCTAAGATCCTGAGATGGGGTGACCGTTGTAGATATAGATATGCTCTAAAATCTTGACCTTTTGATCTCAGAACATATTCTTTAAATGGTTCTCTTGAAATCATTGAGTTGAATTAGTTCAAAGATGTTGAAAATACTGTACTTAAAGGTAGAAACAAAGATGCCCCTTTAATGTATTTTTAAGTACAGTCACTGAATCTAGATACGGAACGCATAATTTGCCGTTAAGAAAACTTGACAACATGCTTAAATCCTACAACCAATAATGAATTGTAACTTGAGCAAACAGCAATGCATACGGCAATTATCCATAAGGATGCTCACCTCCTGGAAAGCAGCACAGGCGCCGGCAGTTTTAAGGCATCCTGTGTCGTCGCCGGGCACCTCCAGCGGCTCATCCTTGAGCGGCAATCTAGCCAACTTGCTCGTGGCATCGTCGTCCTCCTCGTTCAGCTGCAACATGCGGCGGATGTAAGAGGACAGATCAGAAGGCCCGTGGCTACTTCCCTTCTTGCAATCAAAGAGAAAACGAACTCAAATTAGCACCACCGTCACAGCAACGAGAACATAAAAATTAAACGTAAACAGAAAAGAGGGATGGAAAGTAGGGCGTGGTGCGGACGAGAAAGGACGAGGAGGAGGAAACAGCGGGAGAGGGCTCGCTGAGCTCGGCTTTCCACTCGCGGAGCAACTGGTGGAGCTGCTCCTCCAGAACAGCAGCGTCGGATACGCGGCCCTCCTTGCGAGCAGACTGCAGATCGCCGAACATCCCTTGGAGGTCGTCCACTCGGTTCTTCGCCTTCTCCTTCATCACCCGCCGGTGGTTGTGCAGCGCCGCTCCGCCACTCCTCTTCCGCATGCCGATGAACACAAGGAACAGACTTTTTAAGCCAAATCGTCAAAAACGAAATTTTTTGGAGGAGGAAATAAAATTCTACTCTTTGTCTTCCTCCTCCGCCCGATTGTTATCCTCGTTGCAGAAGAGTAAATTTGGCTGGGCGCAGTGGAAATCGGCCACGGGTGGATCGATAGATAATGGGAGGGTGGAAGGAAGAAAGGAATCTGGAAAAAGCAAGGCGAAGACGCGGCAAAGGCGAGAGGAGAATATATTCGTCGAAAGCTCAGCGCTGCGCCGACCCATTCCACTCCTCTCTGCGCTGCTTCTGCACAATGCCAAAATCCGAGCTCGCGCATGGCGACGCAGTCGGTTCGGACTGGAACGCGAGACTCCGAAGTCCAACAGCACAACCTTTTTCCCGTTTCGATTTGGTTGAAGCTGAGGTCACGGTATACCTAACAATGGTGATGCAGGGCAAGCGGCAACACGTGTTCGACGAAATGCTAATGAGAAGAGAAACGGCATTTTACTAAGGACGACTTAGTTGACTTAAATAATATTTAAACATTACGTATCATGCTTTTCTATTTATCACTTTTTAAAAATATCTCTCCCTTTTTATAGAGGCGCTTACGGCTTATCTAACATACCTAAACTACTAAAACATATTTATTTTTTTTAAAAAAAAATTACATTTAATAAATTTATACCGTTTTCTTTTTTTTAAATCTCACGATTAGAGAGCATAGTTACATTCAGAGTATAAGCCTATTAATTAATTTTAGTATAAATTTATTGATTGATGAATGCATTCGAATTAATCCAAATCAGCATCCATTAACCTCTGAAATTTAGAAGTCTTAAGATTTAGGTTGATTCTGATGTAGCCAAAATCTATTAACAATAGTACAAATATTTGTACTTTAATTCTAGAAATACAGTAATTTGGTTGAGTGAATATGATAGATCTGAATCGAACGAGTTATGCCAAAATTATATTAAGTGGTCTAAATTTCAAAAAAAATTACAAACATACTATCTACGTTATGAAATTAAGGTTTGATAATATGTTAATACTCAAAAGGCTACATTGATTGCTTGAATTATTCAAATTTGTATATCTTTAGGCCGATTAATCTTAGTACGGTCTTACGAAAATTTTTTATTAATCATCAGGATAAATCTGAAAGTACTTACAACAGAAGTCCAGTAGCTTAGAATCCCCAATTCATCATCCCACTTAAGAAAGATACCCTATAATGAGTCTTAGTATCCTCCAGTGCATCGTAGTTGAGAATTGAATCATAAGTACTTAGAATAAAAAAATAGATCCGCTATCTTAATGGCCCGCTAGTCTCAGCCCCACGGATATGGAGATGAGGTAAATGCAGGTACATAAGCACTAGACGCATGGTGGAGTAAACCTCAGGTCATCAATTCTTGATAATCAACCCAAGATCATTACGCCAGAGATGTCATGCGTCCATCGTCGATGCTATGCCCTAAGGCCGCCATAAGTACTTATAAGACTGTATGGACACCTTATCACTGCACCATAGCCAGAGAGCTAATCATGTCTATTGGTGTAGTTTGCACCAATAGTTAAATCTAAATTTTGATGAATGACAAATAGATTAAAGTTAGATGTGTTGCAATCTAACCTTGTTACTGAGTGTGCAAGGTTGACTAACCCTAGTCAAGATGTTCAATTCGTGATTGATTGAAGACCGGATGTATGATTTCGACAAGTCAAGATGTTCGATTACCGACAGGTTGAAATCTATATGTGGAACTCTAGCAAAGGTCGGGACCTGTGATTCCTGATTGGAGAAGACCGGATGTGCGATTCTGGTAGGTCGGGATGTGCAATTCTTGATTAGAGAAGACAAGATGCGTGATTTTGGTATGTCGGGATGTTTGATTCCCGAAGTCCGAATGTTTAATTCCGAAAAGTATCTCTACACCTGGTAAGTAGAAGTAAGTCACTGGAGGAGAGTGATCAAGTGAGGACGCGCCCCCGTTCGAAGGGACAGTAGGCGTCAGTCTAATTTATGTCTATTTCGGAAACCTAAATTGAGACTTTAACTAGATTATAATTTTGGGGAGACAGAGTTTAATTACTGATCCGGTGGTAAGAACAGGGACCCCCCTCTGAGGGAAGTCAATGCCACGTGAAAGTCAAAGGGTCGAATGGCCGACCGGAGAAGAGGAGACCGGTCGGCCGAACGGGGTCTCATCAGAGTCAAAGGCACCCGGCGAGGAGTTAGGGTTCCGACGCTCCTGTTGAACAGGATTGTACGGCCGATCGGGTATCCCACTCGGACGAAGGCATAAGGTAGCAATACTGCGAACAGTCTCCACAGAGCACACTACCGGGAATCTCCTAAGTTGACCAGCACATATGACCGACCGGATGCAAGGGGACTGCCGACCGGTCGGACACTCGGCATGGAGTAAGGAGAGACAAAAGGACAAGGAAACATCCTATGACAGCGGGTATGGCCAACGAGCGAGCCATACGCAGGATCTTATGACAGGGGGTTCCGTTGTCCCATCAGATACGTGCTCGGACTATAGTAGTATAGTGTCAGACAAGCTTTTCTGACAAGCCCATATTGAGGTATGGGCTGAGGACACGTATTCGCCTCGGTGTGCGTGCGTGAGCCTCTTCCTAGCTCTATATAAAGGGCCTCACACTTCATCGGAGGTACGCATTTTACGATATTCGAAGCCACTTCCTTGTTGTCCACTTGCCTGACTTGAGCGTCGGAGGGTCGTCGTCGAGAACCCCTTCCCGGCCCGACTTCTTTGCAGGTTCGCCGGAGCTCCGCACAACCGGTCGGAGATCTGCGTCAGCCACTGGGAGAGCGCCACGTGCCCAGCGTCCGTTGATTCAGCGATTCAGCCAGGATCAATTTGGCGCCGTCTGTGGGAACGCTCCTGCATCCGAGCGGAAGCAATGGACGAAGCTGGACGACCGCACGCTTTGATCGAGTCAAGGGCAGCTAAGCTTGTGGAACAAAAACAGAAGGCGCAAGCCGAGCGGATTGAGCAGCAGGCGACATCAGCATCAGGGGGCCGAGCGGAAGCGCCTCAGGCCACGGTTCCATTTCCTCGGGCCCTATTCCGCACACCTCCTGGAGCTGCAGCAGTTAATCGGGAGCGAGGATCTTCATCAGACGAAGTACCGATACGAGACAAGAGAAAAGGCAAGGCCTCCCGAGCGGACGCTTCTCCCGAGCGGATCAACCAGCAATTCTCGGAGGCCATTCTGCGAGACCCTCTGCCAAAGCACTATGTGCCCCTGACGATTGGTGAATACAACGGAACCACCGACCCCGACGATCATTTGGGTAAGTTCGACAACACCGCTACCCTTCATCAATACACAGATGGAGTGAAGTGTCGGGTTTTCCTTACCACCCTCTCGGGATCGGCTTAACGGTGGTTTCGGAGGTTGCCGGACGGGTCCATTACAAGTTTCAAAGACTTCCGCACGGCCTTCCTCCACCACTTTGCAAGCAGTCGGCGTTACCAGAAGACAAGTGTCAGCATGTTCGCCATCAAGCAAGAGCCAAGAGAGCCGCTCAGAGCTTATATCCAGCGATTCAACCAGGTGGCCATGGACATCTCAACGGCCACCTCAGAAACGATGATGAATGCTTTCACGCAAGGCCTCGTGGACGGGGACTTCTTTCGCTCGCTCGTTCGGAAGCCGCCCCGAGACTACGATCATATGCTACACCGGGCCAATGAATACATCAATGTGGAGAAAGCTCAAGCGACCCGAAGAAAGGAAGTCACAACTGACCGACCAGCACCTGCCGAGCGGAAGCCTATCAATCGCCCGGAGCCGCCCAGAGGACCGCGGGCTGAAGCAATCCGCTCTCACCATGGGAGGTCCATGTCCAAGAAGTAGCTGCCGAGAGGCCCAAACCAAAAAAGAAGGTATGGACCCTAATGTTCTGCTCATTCCACCGGACGGACACGCATAACACCAGAGATTGCCGGAGTCTTCCTCTGATCGCCCACCCCGTTCCCCGGAGTGGCGACCGTCGATCGCCATCATCTGACAGGCGACAGAGACCTCGTGAAGCCGATCGGACGATACCTGACAGGCGGCCAAGACAGACTCCCGAGCGGCATCATATTCCGAGGCGTGAAGACAATCCCCGAATGTCTAGGGAGCGGCCTAGACCGTCCGCTCGGGAAGAAGAAAATAGAAACAACACTTCTCGAGGCGAAATCAACATTATAGCTGGCGGGCCGACCGGAGGAGACTCTAACCGAGCAAGGAAGGCAAGCGTCAGGCAGCTCCAGATCCATGCAGTCGGCTGCAGCCCAGAAAGGGCGAGCGGACCCGAAATCAGTTTCGAGCCCAAGGACTTGGAGGGAGTCGAAGTGCCACATGAAGACGCTCTCCTCATCAAAGCGGTAATAGCTAACTACACTATTCACCGTGTTTTCATTGACACAGGAAGCTCGGTTAATATTATATTCAAAAAGGTCTTCGACCAACTACAAATTGTTCGAGCCGAGCTGCTGCCCATGACAACCCCCCTCTACGGGTTTACGGGCAATGAAGTTCTGCCGGTTGGACAGGTCCAACTGGCTATCTCGCTGGGAGAAGAGCCGCTCAGAAGGACACGGACCGCAAACTTCGTCATGCTCGATTCTCCGTCAGCATACAACGTCATTTTGGGGCGACCGACTCTCAGTGAATTCCGAGCAGCCGTCTCCACTTTCCACCAGAAGATCAAGTTCCCGGTCAAAGACAAAGTGGGAGAAGTACGAGGAGACCAACTGGCAGCTCGGCGATGCTACGTCGAGATGGTACGAGCAGAAGCTAATTCTGCTTGGAAGGCACCCCGGATTGAGGTAAACGCCATAACTGAAAAACCTCCCCCTTTGGTGTATGAAGAAAAAGAGGAAGTGCAGATCCACCCGACCCGATTGGAGGCCATCACATTCATTGCGGCCGATCTGGAGGCAAGCCAGAAAGAGGAAGTGGTCAAATGCCTCCAGAGAAACTGTGATGTCTTCGTCTGGTCGACACATGAGCTGCCCGGAATTTCGCCGAGTATAGCGCAGCATGAGCTCCACGTCCGACCGGACGCTCGGCCGGTGAAGCAGAGAAAGAGGGACTTCAGCGCCGAACAAAATGCAATCATCCGAGCGGAGATCGAGAAACTTCTGGAGGCCGGCCACATACGCGAGCTCCAGTTCCCGAGCTGGTTGGCGAACGTGGTACTAGTTTCCAAGCCGGGCAACAAGTGGAGAATGTGCATCGATTTCCGGGATCTTAACAAGGCGTGCCCAAAGGATTTTTATCCCCTGCCCCGGATCGATCAACTGGTGGACTCCACAGCCGGCTGCGAGTTAATATACATGCTCGACGCTTATCAGGGCTACCATCAAGTGTCGCTCGCCCGAGAAGATCAAGAGAAGATTAGCTTCGTTACAGCTGACAGCACTTACTGCTACAATGTGATGTCGTTCGCGGGAGCAACTTACCAACGCTTGATGAACAAAGTGTTCAAGGAGCAGATCGGGCGAAATCTGGAAGTATATGTGGATGACATTCTCATCAAGTCGGTCCGAGCGACCGATCTCTTTGAAGACATGGAGGAGACTTTCCGAACGCTACGGAAATATGAAGTCAAGCTAAACCCTCAGAAGTGCCTGTTCGGAGCAAGAGGCGGGCGTTTCTTGGGATACATAGTGACCGAGCGGGGCATTGAGGTAAATCCCAGCAAAGTGAAAAGCACTACAAGATATGCCACCCCCAAGAAATATGAGGGAAGTGCAGCGCACGACCGGTTGGAGATCTGCGTCAGCCACTGGGAGAGCGCCACGTGCCCAGCGTACGTTGATTCAGCGATTCGGCCAGGATCAATTACTATTCATTATTATTACTATGCCAATTACACTTATCTTGTAACTTATTGTACTAACACTTTTTGCAGGACAAAAAAAATACAAAAAAAACCTTAGGTGAACAGTGTCTAAGGTACCTTCAAGCATTAGAAGGCGCCTTCGGTGATGTAGAAGGCGCCTTCCGCAGGATAAACTTCACACTTCGTTGCAGATAAAAATCAGATTATTCGAAATCAGATTTCTCATATGGGAAAGTGCCTTCCATACCCTTTATAAGGGTGTTTCGCCCAACCCATTAGAATTAACTCCTATACGAGATTCTACGCATCCAATCGACTTTCCAACTGCTCCGGCTTCTTGCTGTTGCTTTATAGAAGTCTGTCTACCACCAAACTGCCCTTCCGAGCTATTCGATCATCTCCAGCAAACCGACAACAACACATGAGCGCTCTTAATTGTTGGTAATATTTTTAAGTATTACACTTTTTATTACTGCTTTAAAAAGGGGAAGTGTAGGCTGTTACACTGTTCTCATCTCTTGTATTCGATCATCTCTTCTAGCAGTTTCAGAAGAGGCATTTAGTGAATTGTCCATCGATAGATTTGCAGGACTTGAGTCTTGGAGTAGGAGTCGCCGAAGACTCTGAACCAAATAAAATCGATCATATCTATTTCTATTTTTCGTATTTAATTTTTCACTGCATATTTTATTTTTCAAAATTTAAAAAGGTCAATTTTCTAAAATCACAATATTCACTCTCTCTTTCACATGTGTCTTGATTTAATAATGTCTTTCATATGAAATATATTGTAAAGTTTTAGTTTTTTTAAAGAGCTTTTAAAATTTACTACAATGTGATTATTTTTAATATTTTAAATGTAACTTCAGTGAATAGATAAATATGTGGAGGAAGAAATATTTTAGAAAAGAGATATGTGATTTAATAAATATAGTATATGATTTAGATATTAAATATTAATAAAAGTGATTCAGTAAAATACCGTAAAGCGGTCTTCTCCACAAATGGGCCTTAATGGGTTTTTAATTTACTGGTTCAGTTCTACAAACCCAATTCATTATATCATTTGTGTTGGTTTAAAAACAACAAAACTAGAAAAACGTATTTTATTTTCTTTATCGTAGAAATCCCATCTTCTCGCCTCCGCCCCCCTTACCGACCTCTTGTCAGTCTATCAGCCGCTCCATTATCATACAGAGTTTAAGGTTTAGGGTTAAGTAGGCCGCCCATTCCTAAATCATTCAGGGTTCCTCAACTTCGCCGAGACTGAGGCAAGGTCGGTCAGAGGGGTTTTATTTCGTACGTGTTCAATCTCTTAAGGTTTATTAGGCAAGTGGATCTGTTGATCCAGTAAAAATAGAAATTTTATTTTATTTCCTAATCCACTACTCGTTTGAAGGATCTGGAGTGGATGATGCAATCTGCTAAAACCCTATCTCAAGCGCTGATCACAAGGTAAATTGATGGGTTGGTTTTGGATTGATTAAAGTTATTTTTTGTATTGGATTGTTTGGACTGGTAACCTTTCGTGTACATGGATTTTTATGTTTTTGGAATTTCCTAGCATTTTTCTTGTGAGAAGTAGCCTGGTAGTTATTTGCCTCGAGTGAAGGAAATGCACTAGCTTGTTCAATTCCTTGTCATTGCTAACGTAGAACCAAAGTTTTAGTAGTTCTGATTTGGGTTTTGTGACTGTAAGAGGAACAAGTTCAAGAAGGGAACGTGTGAGGATTCTTGAGAGTCAGGTTACTACCAAATTCGTCAGCTTGCCAAGAACTATGTCGAAAAGCTGTGCCCTCTCCACAAAATTCGATTTGAATCACAGGAATAAGGTAGCAGGAAGAGTGGAATATATGCTTAGTGAAAATGATGCGGTAATCATTGTTGACCATGGATCCCGACGGCAAGAATCTAATGATATGCTAAGTGAGCTTGATTGCTAATATTTCTGTTCTTTGATAATTCTTCATCTGTTTGATTTTTTGTTTTCTTTTATATCCCTTGTTGCAGATGAGTTCGTTGCGATGTTCAAAGCTAGAACAGGCTATCAGATAGTAGAGCCTGCTCATATGGTATTTTGTCATTGTTTTGCTACTGATATTCCTTAGTCCAAGTATCTAATATTTTTAAGAGTAGTAATTTAGTTTCATATATTTTTATTATACAAGCACAAATTTTTACTAGGTTTTTTCAAATAATAAAATCTATTAATTGGCCTTTAAATTTTGCAACATATGGACTAATGGAAGAAAAGATTCATTGATGCCAAACTTTCTTCACTCTTGATGCAAGAAAAGCAGGAAATTGTTGACTCATGTTGTTTCCACTTTACCAAACCAATTCACTATCTCTATTTGCTCTCTGTTAGTAATTTATCTCTCAATATTTTTTTGTTTTTTTTTTCTATTGTCAATAGCTATCTAATAAGACCAAATTCTGCTTGTATGAAAAACTAGGAATTAGCTGAACCATCAATCAGTGATGCATTCAAATTATGTGTGCAAAAAGGAGCAACACGAGTTATTGTTAGTCCTTTTTTCCTTTTCCCAGGACGGCACTGGCTTCAGGTATGCTTGGTGCATATGATTTTATTGTTACGTGTAATGAAACACTTGAAAAGAAACAAAACCTTTCTATTGTTTCGTAGGATATCCCAGCTTTAGTCACTGATGCATCCAAGTATCATTCTGGCATATCATTTGTCATAACTGCACCTCTTGGTCTACATGAACTTATGGTGGTACGAGGCAATCTAGACTATTTGAACTTACATGTATATACTTGTTGCTATCTTCGAATCCTTTTTCAAGTTCGTGAGTATACATGTGATAGGTGATATACTCATTTGTAGTGTATTTGCTGCCCATCATGAAGGCAACAATGTCAAAGTTTTAATTAATACTTTTAACAAACCTTCGTTTCCTTCTGTTTTCTTCTGACATTGGAAACTTGGTCTTGCAATGATCCACTGGTATAAGTGAAGTGCAAGTTTCTTCTCTGCTAAACACTGTCAAAGGTGGACAATACTTCATGGTGATGCTCACTGCTCAGGCCATCTTACTGAAACTGACCTTAATTAGCGGGATCCAGAGATGAAGATAAAAATCAAGAAAAAGGAAATACTATCATACAATACATCATATCTGATCTTCCTGTTATCTCTTTCTAGTTTATACAAATTGCAGTTCTGATTTTATATGATTTTCCCGACTGAAGTTCGGATCCTTTATCCTTTTAAATTCTTTGAATCCATTGAATTGGATGATGATATTTCAATATGCAGGATGTCATGAACGATCGGATAAAATACTGTCTGAGCCATGTAGCTGGCGATGCTGATGAGTGCAGTGTGTGTGCTGGAACAGGAAAATGCCGCTTGTACCAAACTTAACATACATTTCACATCTGAAAACTAGAAAGAAGATTTTTTTTTTTTTTGTTTTAAGAGAAAGTTGTATTTGTCATCGATACCATCATATTACTGTCAAACTAGATGATTGTTCACATTTAGAATGCTTGCTGTTTTTCATTTATTTTTCAGCTTATTTTTTCTAAATAAATTCAATGTGATTTTTTAAGCCAGAATGTTTTCCTTGGCACAAATAGATGTGAATTAATTGATTTTGAGTGTGTGAATTAATCTGTGCTAATGGTGTTTTCTCTTTATGAAGCTTGAAATTACTAACATTTGTTTGAGTTTTTATCCTTTACACCCTTTTTTAGAGTTAATTATTCTTTGCAATGGTTTCAATTGATGAATTAAGTTGATTTATAATATACTTGCAAACTCTCTTTAGCGTTTAAATTTAGTATTTATATATTTTATATTACTAAAATAGTATAAATAAGCTTAGAATTTTCTGTAAATTTCAGGGGCCACCAACGGCGATATTTTTTCTACTTTAGTAAAAATGGTAAACATGGCCGCGTTTTAAATAAATAAATAACAAATAATTTCCTTCCTCACTTCTTCTGCTCTGCCGACGAGTTTCTATCGTCTTCTGTCAGCGATCCCACCGAATCGTTCCCCCCAATTTGCTTCCCTCTCTTACTGTTGTCCCGCTTCCCGTTGATTCTTCTGCAATCTCCGATCCGTCTTCGTCTTTCTCGTTAGTTCTTTCTGTAAGAAGCATGATATTTGATGCGGGAAGATTTTTGATCGACCGTTGCGCCTTCGGGAAGAAGCCGAGGTTAGTGTTTGCTTCCGCCTTCTGAAAGTTCAAACCCATCGTGTTATTTTAGGTTTTGTGAATTTTAGGGATGCAGATACGCAGGCTGACGATTTCCGCCTCATATGAAATATATAGAATGATTTAGCGTCGTGATTTGTGTCTAGGGCTATAACTTTTCTCGAACTACATTTTTTTTTTTCTAGGTGGTGCTGCTCTTTCTGAGCGCAAGAAGAGAAATCTGCTGCTGGAACTTTGTTGGTTCATGCAATGCCGGAGAAAGAGATCCGTGAAGATGATTTCCTGAACTTTGACACCATAATGAGCCATTCGCAGGTTAGCAATGTCTAAACTTTGAATACTTGTTTTGTTCTGCTTGCATTATAATATGGGCTTTTTCTGAATATATCTTCTTATACTTCTTCTAGATGTTGATTTTTTACTGGTTCGCTGCCAATATATCAACTCTGATAGTTCTCAATACTCTCAAACTTTTCTTGTTTTATCTGTATGTGATTATGGACCCCTATCATGATTCTTATCTTTAACCTTTCAGAAATTAGAAGAAGAGCTACAAAAACTGGGACTGAGAATTAAACATCATGAGGACAACCTGAAATTTCTCAAGGCTCAGATTGATGGAATTGATGAATCGATTCTAGATTTGCAAGGTGGAATATCTATCTTCCTTTAGCACTAGTACCAAATAAAATAACAATGTTTCTTATTCTATGTCCATCGATTAAACTTCTTCTCTTTGATGATTGTACTCTGATAGTTGAATTGTTCCTTTTTGTTACTGTTGCATAATGTTTTTTGTAGTCCTGTGTCCTGATAAAGGAATTTCCACAGTTGAACTAGGGAAATATCATTCTAGAGCTCTGGAAACTGAAAACAGCAATTTATCTCCTGAGAAATCTGAAAATCATACTGTTGAAAACATACTAAAGCAAGAGCGAAGTGTGGCTGGTCTAATATATTATATGAAACTTGATCATGGTCCACTAGCAGCAAAGTTACCATTGACGAAGGATGTGCTGGGTGTAGTAGCAACACTTGGGAAAGTACATGATGATAACTTTAGCAGGTCAAGTGATTTAGTCAATCCCCAGGTTCATTTTGTCGACTGGCCACTAGCCATCTGGGAACATATTACAAGAGATTTCTGATAGCATGTTCCTTATATAACTCTCTACAGGATTTTATCAGAGTACTTAGGCTTGGAGAATATGATGGCTGTAGTTTGCAAGACATATGAAGGTGTTATGGCTCTTGAGAAATATAATAAGGATGGCATGATAGAGAGAAGATCTGGTCTTAATGGACTTGGTCTCTCTGTTGCACAAAATATACAAGGAAGATATCTCGTCTATTGTATTGAGAATTTGAGGCAAGTATTTATAAATTGAATTAATCATACCCTACTACCTTTTCCTTGTTAAAATGTATTGCATAGGATTTGAATTTTGATTTCCTTTTCTCTTTTTCCAGACCTTATGTTGGTGAATTTATACCTGAGGATCCACAAAGGAGACTTGATTTGCTGAAGCCAAGACTAGCTAATGGGGAAACTCCACCTGAATTTATAGGTTTTGCTGTTAATATGATTGATCTGGACCGTATGCACTTGGCTTACATCACACCTAATGGACTTGGCCTTCGTGAGACTCTCTTTTATAACTTATTTTCTCGCTTGCAAGTGTATAAAACCAGATCTGGTATGCAATGTGCTATGCCTTATATAAGTGATGGAGCTATCTCCCTAGATGGGGGTATAATGAAAAACAATGGGGTATATTACCTTGGTGACAGGTATTATATCTTACATTGTAAATAGATAGTGTAGTTTTTCATTAAGCAGTAGCACTTCTATTTTATAGGCTTTGCAAGAATCAAATTTTCCAGTCAACTTTTTAGTTATGATTCATATTTGTTCTTAACCTTTTTTACTTTGATACTGTTATCTGATCTTGAGAGTTGTGAATAACGTTTTCTGTAACCATAGAGTATTTCCAGTTGTCAGTCAATATATCATATATAATGATAGTCTAGTTATCATGAAAAAGTATCCAAAGGTTTATGCATGCCATGAGAAATTATGCTAATTCCCTGTTTATAATGATAATTTGTGAGCTCTTGCTAAAAAATGGATATAATACAGAATATTAATATTGGAGAAAAATTAGAGATGACTCCAACAACTTATAAATTGAAAATAGGGTGAGACAGCATGAATTTGCTTTAAGATGACTAATAGATTTATAATTAAAGGGTTGAACCATGGAAGGTGCAGGGGTTTAGATGCAATTAAAATATTTTAATTATTTTGAATATTGATAGTGATATATCCTTAATCCTTGCATAGAACGCCCAATGGATAGATAAAATTCATATAACTGATCTCAGATAGTTAGCTGGAGCACTACTTGGTGATGATGATGAGTTTTTTAATTCAAGTTTATTTTACTCCTTGATTTTATTCTGTATTAACAAAAATATTGGTAATTCTTTTATATGATTTAGGAACAATATTGAGGTAAGGTTTCCAATAAGCTCAGGGATATCAAGGCTACCAGAAAATGTCATTGAAACTGAAAAGAACCTCAAGCTTATAAACTGGAAGAAGGAAAGATTCTTTGAAGATATGAAAAGAGAAGAAACATTGCTAAACAAAGCAAAGGCATTGTTTGCAGCCAAAAAGGAAGAGAGCATAAACTACCTTAAAGAGACTGCACTGAATTGGAAACAGGTTTCTCCCTATATATGTAGACAGAATATACAGCCTTTATTATGGTATAGGATTTACACAGATATTTTAACAGTCAACAAAGAATAACTTCAGTGTCTTCTAGATATTCCAAATGCCAATTAATCCATGAGCATGAAACAAAATCCTCTCATAGAACATTTTTTTAAAATAAATAAATAAAGGTTTGTTTTTGAAGATAGTGCTTTTGACATCAAATAGGCTCCTTTTTTTCCACAAGTTTCGTATTTTATTGGTTTTTCTTTCCATGCAATATGATCTTTGCTGCTAACTAAGGTTTCCATGTAAGTTGCTCTTTAATGCATTTCTGCTATTGCAGGGCGTGGAAAATAATCATAACTAGTTTCCAATGAAGTGAAGAGATCCAATGAACACAAACCAAAGAAAAATTACTTCTGTTTTACCATGGTGTAGTTGCATGTTCCCAACTCCCAAGTTCTTGAGGTGAGCATCTTCCACTAACTTGAGATATGCCTGTCAGGATTATATTATTGTCAAGACAGGAAGCTCTTTGATGCATAGAAGTCGTTATTCTTTTTATGGCAAGCTGCCTGCCTCTATTATCTTTGTATTAGCATGACAAACTAGTTCGGTCTATATCTTTTGAAGGTCATGCAACATGAATTTTGGTGTTTACTTGATCATGGGAACTGTTTTCATTTAGATGCCGATGCAATCATTTGCATTGATGAATGCTTTCTTATCAACATTCTTGTTAAAATTTTCTGAGATCATGTGAACTGCAGTGCGCTTTTTCTTAGTTGAGGTCTTTGATCGATGCCCCATGGTCACATTGGTTGTTAAGGAAAGTCTTTTCTTACAACAGATCTCTAGTAAAATTTAGGTCCTTATCTCTATTAAGAACAAGGATGGTCAAAGTTTAGTGTCATGCTTCTCAGATTCTTTGCTTTTCTAATTAAATACATTATGGATATTAAGTTACTGTTGGCATTTATCCCTAAAATGAGTGCTAATTTTGCCCCTCCATTGTCCTGGTCTTCCATTTAGTCCATTGTCCTGGGCTTCTAGAGTTGTGAACTGATGCTCTTTCCTTGTTTCTTATTGAAGTGTTCTAAGTTGTAAGCCTAGGGTGATAAGATTTTAACCAACCGCGATCCTCTTTTTTTTTGGCTCATATCTAATATTCAGAGGTTGTCTTGATTTGGTATAACTGTCTGCAGCCAAAATAATGCTTTTCTCCTACATTGACCTGCCAACTTGTGTGTTTCAATACATATTGAGAAGAACTAGATAGCTCTAGGTCTGAGTGACATTTCACTTCTAATGACAACTGCTTCGTTGATTATTTAATATCAGCCAATTTTGGAACTTTATTTAGTTTAACCCAAGCTTTATCTTGGTCATGAACATATCACTTGGATTTGAACCTATAAATATTGAATCACCCTTTAAGGACTTGCTTTCTTCCATGCCTCCAGTAAGTTACCTTAACGAGCTACTGCCTATAATTTTCTCAGTAATTCTCAACAGGCAACATTAGAAATCATACTCCTCCCACTGCTTAGAAGCTCACAGTTTCATATCTATTTCACTTTCAAATGGAGGCTATTTTCATCTTCTCCTCACAGTATTCTTTTGCTATATGCCACCGAGGAGCATTAGCATTGCAAGGTGATTCTTGCTATTTGCATGGGATTCCATATATTCCATGCTACTTGAGTCAGAGTCTAAGCTGATGATGCTTTCAGTTACTGGACTGACACAATTTTGGCTGCAACCTTTGTTCTGTCACTTTTCCTAGCAGTTTGATGCTTATATTGCTTTACCATTTTTTTTTTGTTTGCATACTAGAGATATCTTTTAAATCTCAAAGACCTTAATTACTTCTAATCTATTAGTCTGAAAGTTAACATCTCCTTATAATAATTTATTTTCTGCCCTGTCTCCTGTATTCCTATTTAGATTCTTTCAAACCATCTTAAATAATGCTGACCTTTTTTCAATATTGAGTTCTTACTCAGTAAATGTTGCCTTGTTTTTATGCTGCGAACTGATTGCACTGTCTTGAGCATATATTCTAGTAGCATTTAGGGCAAGTTTGGCTCTGAATATAAGTATATACATTTTTGATTTCTGGGATTTGCACAACTGTTAACTGAAAGTTTTTGTGTTCGAAGTGCATTTGGTACACATGAAAAATTATATCAGGACTTGTGTAATTGATACATCAAAACAAGCAGTTAGGGATGGAAATGAAATATGTTTTTTTAGGAATCTTTTCTATGGTTTGCCTATCTATCACATATGTTCTCAAGTAGTTCATCATGCTGCCAGTTTAGATCAACCACCGTATTTCCTAGTAGTGCCGTTCCTTCCAACAATAGAATGGCTTGCTTGCGTTAGCATACACTTCTCATGTAATTGCAACAATATTGATAGGAAATGTTTTTTTTGTAACCATGTTTTGGTTGTGTATATTGCAAGCGAAATCCTGATGCCGAAACTATTTAGTTTCTTGTTGATGCTGTCTATATGGTAATGCTGAGGTTTTACATTTCAGAATTCATCAAGATGGACAACTCTCTGAAAGCTTAGCAGAAGAAAGTTTAAGTTATCTACACAAGAAGATTTGAATTTGGCCTCAATTAGGAAAACGGATAGCTGACCCGCATTTTCATACCCCATGAGCGGTATGTAATCTTGATGCACCCTACAAACTTTCATGACCAACTGCTTAGAGCAATTTTGTACATGCCATTTATTAGGATGGTGTTTGAATTATAGCAAAATCTTTTTTTATCTTCCGTATTTGTAAACAGTAATCAGCAGTGAGTTTCATTTCTGATATCTATGAGTGTACCCCCATGCTACAGACATAAATTTGCTGCATTCACCACTAAAGAGTAGATAGTTTCAATTGCCTCATTGTTGTGGTAACTAAACATACATAAAGATCTTCATCCCTTCACTTCCTTTTGTTCTCCCTTCTCTTGCTGCATAAAGAAGAAAGCTTTTCCAGTAAACAACACATTGACTGTTCTAGAGAAGTGATACTCCAAATAAGGAGAGGAGCAATTTTTTTTTTCTTCCTGTATTAGCTAGAAATAAGATAAACATCAGTAAAGTAAGTTTGTACCTTGATTTGGCGGGCGTATCTCTTCCGTCCCTGCCAAATGCAACCTCGTCCATGCTTTGCCCTTTCCTTGTGTACCTCCCACCAGTTGCTACAAACCCCGGGCAAGGCCTAAAGGCTTTTATCGGCCACCAGCCAAAGCCTGGGACGGTTGCGATCCCGCCTTGAATTCGGCCCTCGCCGTTGCAACCCTTCTCGATTACCTCTCTCCCGCAGGTCTTGCACCCCCTTGAATATTGAAATATCAGACCATGATAGTTCACTTAGAATCAATAGTTTTTCAGTGCGTGTTTCTGTTTCTAGCAACTAGCTCACGTTGCAGAGATAATTAACATACAGTTAGGTGTTGAGATCCAAAAAAAAAAAATGGGAATTTTTGTATTAGAAATTTAAATGTGAAGGCAGGGGATACTTGAATAGAGGGTCCTCTGTGACTGGATCTAGTAGTGTTTTGGAGCTCTCTTCTTGCTCTGCAACAGCCCCCGCCGCCGCCGGTTCTGCTACTCCCTCTGAGAGGATCGGATTTGTAGCTGCTTCTGTGAACGATGAAGAAGAGGAAGAGGAAGAGGATAGAAGGATGGATTTGTGGAGTGACTTCGGAGACGGAGAAGAAAGATGGCGATGGGAGAGGAAGATTTGGGAAGGAGCGAGGGAGAAGGAGGCAGCCATTGCAGGGCCACGCAAAGAACGAGAGAGGATAAAATGAAAATAAAATAATTAATAATGATGGGTAAAAATATAATGGGGCCTACTCTTATTGCTAAACGCGTCGTTCGGATGCTGGTTGGTAGTTAACATAGAATCAATTCGGATAGAAGGATGGATTTGTGGGTGACTTTTCGGTTGAAGTAAAGATTTTATTAAAAAAAAAAATCGATCTGAATTGGATCAGAATATAACTAATCCAGATTAAAAATGATTTTTTTATTATTTTTCTTATAATTTATTTACTTTTATCTAATACTTATTATTCTTATTATATCTAAAAGTATCATAATTTTTAAAATAAAATTTAATTTAATTAAAAAACGTATTAAATCAACACGAGTGAATCTGAATTCTATTCAATCCTAACACAATCCAAAAACATTTCAACCCAAATCTAATCTAATAATTCTAACACAATTCAAAAACATTTCAATCCAAATTCAATCTAAAATTCTCAATCGGAACTTGATATGTTTTAAATTGGCTTGGATCGGATTGTCAGATTGAATTCGTTCTTGACATTCCTAAGTTAATATAATGATGAAACTGTTTATCCGGGTTGTGTTGATACCGCATGGTTTTTTTGTCTGAATCGTATTCAAGTTCTTAAATATATTTTCCAAAGAAAATTATGAATTTTCAACAAATTTATCAACTTTAATTTTACTTTTTCGAAATTTAAAAAAAATATGAAGAATTTGGCGTATCTTCCAATCGCTTCTCATTCAACTTATTGAGTAATCGATTAAACATTCATGAGCTAGAAACATTTCGACATAACAGTGACAAAATTGGAACTTTTGCAGCATTTTGTTTGTTTGCTCTTCTTATAAAGGTCCACTATGAAAGTATATAGATTAGCTAAGAGTGAAGGATCATAGAAAGCACAACAAAGCCTTCAACTCCACCACTTTCTTCTCGGAGATGGAGGTGGTGTTAGTAGTTCGAGCATAGTTTCCTTCTCTGTAGGGGTTAACGGAACACCTCGAACAAGATTCAGTGCCATTACGTGGACATTGGTATTTTGCCTGCGCCTCCGATATGCCCATCCACCAATTGCAACCCCAGCAACAATGACCTAATTCCATTGGATTAATGTCAATGAGATCTTTCTTAGAATCCAAGTAAAGTTTGTCTAAGAGAACCACACTGCAATACAAAAACAGAACGCAAGGTCCTCTGGTATCAATGTAAAAGATCTTACCGGCGACAACCATATAGCAGCAGTTTGTAGATCGAAATGAGGAGCATAAAGTACATCCTCGCCGAACCTTTCCGCTAGACTTTTGTACACCTCCTTGTCAGTTTTACCTTCTCGGATTTCATCCCGGATGAGCTGAAAGATGATAAGGAAACCACTAATTATAGTAATATTAACAATAGATACACTTTTTTGTTTTAAAAAAAAAGATGTTCATAATAGAGAATCATGTAGGCGACAACTATGCAGAACCTTCCTGATTAAAAGAAAAACTAAAAAGCCAAAAAGGAGAATGCACAGATTTCAGCCAGTAAGTAGATAAACAAGAGAAAGATAATGAACAAGGAAAAGCCCCACAAGAAACAGGGAAATTTCTGCACAAAAATTTGATAGATTTTCATTGCGAGTAAAATTCTGATAATGAATAGCAGAAACAAGGACCCTGAGATTAATAGACAAGCTTACAAAAAGAAAAACATATTTGGTTATTCAACAATTTGCTGTTTGTGATTCTTCTCTGAGAACAGATACACACAAAAGAAACAAATATAAGTTCTGATATAATACTGCCAATACAATGCTTGAGACATATACTAAGGCATCAACTATGAAATCAAAACAGAAAATAATTCAACCAAAGTAGTATTTTTAAAAATTAGAGAAAAAGTTCTCACACCAAAAAAAAAATCCAAGCTAGGAAGCGCCACACCATTGATTCGTTTATGTCAAGAGATTTACACCATGATGATAATGTAGCGGAGACACTTAACTTAAACAGAGGAAAATTATTCAGGTGAATATTGCAATTTGTATACTTGTATTTGAATGGCCATTTAAGTTGTCTTTCTTAATCAACAAGTTGACCAAGCACATATATGCAGAGTTTGGTTGTTTTCTAGAACGTCGAGGTGGAAAAATAAAAGATACTATGTAGTAGATATCTTTGATGATAAGCCAAAATTTTGTTGCATGTGATGAAAACGAGAATGAAGGTATAGGAGTAAAGAAAGAATGGATGGACATCACCATGGTTGTCATGAAGCAGTAGTTCATTGTGTGTGTATAAACAAAAGTACAAATAATTTGCATCCTAGAAAATCTAACAAGATATATGACTAAAACTGTCCTATGTAAAATATTAGCAGTCATAAGCAGCCCCACCCAATAAAAATTAATAAAAGCAAGGAAGGTTTCCAATAACCATAAGGAAAGATTCCTCCACGAACCAAGATGACAGTTAGCAAAGGACTTCAAGGACATGACCATAGTTCACAACAGAAATAAAACCTTCTTTTGAAAAAGTAGCTTCATGTGTGAATAATGATGCAATTCTTTTGTCTTGTCGGTACCATATGTTAAGACCCAAAAGTCTTTGAATTAGTGACTTTTTTTTAGCAAAATAGAGAATACATTATTTTTAGCAAATTCTATCATGATAACAAAGTCCTATTTTTTTTTTTATCTCTCTTTATTGTCAAACATTTTACAACGTCCTTTAAAAGTGGTATAATGACGAATGTCATGATTATTTGAGAAGTTGAAAAATACTTATTCTATTATTTTCCCCACATGAAAAAAGACCATGAGGCTTTTGTTCCTTGTCCACATCTAGTCTACTAACTAAAAAATATGGAACCGTCACATTAACAGCCTCCTTAGAATTTGTCCCATAGATATGGAGGGAGGTAAATTCAAGTACGCGCATAGCAGGGACTATCACAGGCAGTGACACCCTGGGGATTGACCCCTGTCCAATCCGGATACACTATTATGCGCCCACCATATGTGCTACACTCTGGGGACATCTAATATGCTAACCAAGCTTATTCACAGCATTGCACCACTGCTTTTCTACATCAAGTCACTGTTTCTGCCTTATTTCCATCCCAAGCATTGGACTAGATGACCAAAAAGGAAGTAGACATTTGGACATAAAGGGGAACATTTATTTTCATGCCAAGCTATTTGCTACATCCTCTTTGTTCATATTTTCCATCCCTTTTTGTTCTCCTACTCAATCGGTTTCATTTTGTTCTACTCATCCCCTTCTGCTCATCTGCTTCATCTGTTCAATGCTTCATGTACATATCTACTTTGTCACATTTGAGTTGAAGATGATTTTAATAACCAAATAATATGACCGAGGATACAGAATCGACAATGTTCATAGAGTAGAAGAAAGGCAATATAGAGAAGTCAAAAAGAAAGAAAAATCTATGCATTCATGGATTTATTTCCAGAAAACCAAATTTAACATCCTCAAGCTATGTTAGCTAATGAAGAAACAAAGAACAACATAGAAGAGTTTCAAGAAAACTATTTTTACCTTTCTGAGCAAAATAGCAACATCTGCCTGTGAATCCTCAATGGATTGACTGCCACATTCAGTGCACCTAACATTAGGGAAAATGCTCTTCGCACGAGCCTCAACAATCTGAGCTTTCTTCAACTCCTCGCTGCTCACCATTGGAGAACCAACAAAGCCAACCTCACAGTCAAGAAGCTTGAGTCGATCAACAGTTATTCCTTCGCACAAAGTAGCAGCAGAAACTAAAGAGAATCCATATCACAACAGTTTCAAGAACATAAGGACAAGATCAAACATGTTATAAAAATAAAGCATTCTTCTGCGCATTTAGTCAAACATATACTGTGCAAGCAAACAAAACCATGCCAATTTCTACCATCGCCAAATGAACCCAGACACAGAATCATAACTCCCGATTTTGTTAAGCGTAAGGAAGAAAAAAAATCCTTCACTTAAGTTGAATCTCACCTGATGGCGTTGGATGACAGGGCGGCGATGGTAAGTGGCAGCGTATGACAGTGGAAATTGAGGTGCGCTACTTCTGCAAGTTATACAGATCTATCAAAGAAATCTATACATTTAGCTAATGGATCTGAAGTTACCCGCGGACCAGCCTCAATGAGTGATGCCAATGAATGAGCAAGGAAGAGATACAACTGTTCGAGAAGCAAGAACGGGCAGACACTGTGCTTGTCTACTTATGCTACGGGAGCCAAGGTAGTATCCGCACGGTGGGCCAGTGGCCGACGATCGGCGGATCAGAGAACGGTGTGGCGGCTGAACAAACAGACGGCTCCTCAACTCCAGTGAAATCGATCTTGTGGGAGATTTGACTCGAAATGACGCTATTGCCCTTATCCCCTTTTAAAGTATCCAAACATGCATACCGTTCTTGCATATTTATTCAATCTGATATTGCACCAGACCTGAACAAATATCCAAGGGGAAAAACTATTATGTGTACTATTTTCATCAGCCATGGATGGAGCATTCACATTTCCATGGATGCTACAATCATGATTGCCTCGTTGTTGACCAACAGATGATACAATTCTTTACCTGAATGGGAGATGTGACTGCATGATTATGAAGATGGATAGGGAAAATACATATGACCACTATACTCTTGGCAGGTATCTCTGCATCCCAAGTTAATATCACCCTAGGTTGTATTATTCACAAAAGGATCAATTTCTGTGGAATGAAATTAAAGAACTATTTCCAAATTATCAAAAGGAATCAGACAAGAAAATCACTGCAAATGATTAAAAAAGAAAAACCACTACAAATGATTAAAGAAGAAAAACGGTCCTATTCTTTCCTTTCTTTTTGGCTGATCACTAGGTCTCATCTGCACAGACAATTAGAGACGTAATGGTTAATATATTTTCCTTTTGCCTTACATTTTGCAGTTATTCTCTACTTGAGTGATTGGGATAACCTGACATGTCTTCAAGCCTTAGAATTTACTAGATGAAGCAAAACAACATTGCATATTGTTGACGCTATGATCTGAATTAGTTTAATCCCCAAGTCACAGCTTCTCAGTTCCAGTGACAAAAGCTCTCAAGAAAACACCCAACGCATATTGAAAGGCACAAGATTCCATCCTACAAAGAAGCATGTGAAGCATGCACGACACTTGTTAATGGCTAAATTAAATATTTATGGCAACGCAGGATGATCCAAGGATTTTGCTACAATCACAACTATCATATTTCACCAACATGTGAAGTTTAGAATTTAATTCTCAACCTACAAATGTTTATGCATACATATCTAACAGGTCACCGGCTAGTAGTAACAGGGGTTGGTATCATTGGTGGTATTCACTGAGATTGTATTCCTTTGATCTCCAATAAGTTGTTGACTGATCGAACTCCTACTTTCTAATTCGGTATCAGTTGGTGTCACAGAAGAATCTACATTCTTTGCATCATGTTCGGGTGCCTAACATGTCAATTGGTCTCTTCCATGGTCGACTTCAACCACGATTGTGAATAGAGCTGATTCACTGAGTATCATCATGCTAAACCAAATCAATGAATACCTAATAGATAGATATAAAATCAGTTACACAATCCAAATAAATGGGAGAGAGTTTAACCCAAAGTTTAAAATCTCGATCCGTGCTGAAGTTTCGGTCTCAGATCGGAACGATATGGATTTGATATCGTATCATGTTGTGCCAATATGGGTTCGATACTTTATATATATATATATATATAATAAAAGGTGGTTGTTGTTGTATTAAAGTTATGTAACTTGACAGCATAAATTTATCAAATCGTCTAAAATAAAGATTAGACATTCACATCAACAAAAATATGTTCATATGCTTGAGTATGTTAATATTCATGATTTTAAATTTCAAATTTATTCTAAGATAAAAAAAAATTATTATCTATACTAATTATATAAATTGACACAAAAATCATAATATATATAATAATTATACAAATCATTTATTTATTAATTAATCTATATTATATATAATCATATAATTATTATGTATAAATATTCTAAATAATATTATATATATTGAATTTAAAATCAAATTTATTTAAAAAATTTATATATTTTTAAATTTTTTAAAAAAATATTTTTTTATAATTATTTATAAAATTTTAAAATTATTATAAAATTTTAATCTATTTTAAATTTATAAAAATAATTTAAAGTTTGTTTTAAAAATTATTTTAAATTATCTATTTTTTTACTTTAATTTTTTATAATTTTAATAGCAATAATAAAAATATAAAATTATATATTATAATTATATTAATTAATTAACAATTTCTTTGATTAATTATTCTTTTATATAATATATAATTTAATTACTATTAATTAATTATAAATTATATATATTATATAATGGTTTTATTTAAAAGTTTAAATAAATCCTAACTTTTTCTCAACCTTGTAATTTCGCCTCCCATTGTAATTTTTTTTCACGTCGCCGCTGCCTCATAGCAGTCGCCTTGCCGCCGCCACCTCGCCGTCGCCGCATCACAGCAACCTTGTCACCACCTCCTCACCGAGCTAATCTTTCGCTGATGATTCCAAGTAAGTCTTCCACGAATTGATTCTTTCTATCTTCCTTCTTCCTTTTGTTGCGCGTGCGTGATGCACGCAATGACACACGCAAAATTGTTGTGCATGCTATGCCTGTGTCGGTCCCGCGTCAGAACGGTAAAAATCACCCATTTCGGGTGGCACAGCTCGAGATTTCATTCACTGATCTAACCAACCATACTTCAATTTATATAACATTCAACTTATCTAACAACAACCTCCCCCAAGCCGTGAACACAACATGTAAGATACTCACTAACGGTATAACTTACTTTCCTAACGCTTAGAGATGCCCTCCGGCTTACCTTGCGTCCCAAACTTGAAAAACACATAAATTAAAATGAGATAAAATCCCAAAAATATAAAACCCGACATTCGAACTCGAACCACTCTGATACAAATAAAATTGTCACGCCCCAAAGGTATACTTGTTCGCCAAATTGGACGATACCCCTAGTGATATTATAGGAAGTAACTGATATCAAAACAATTCAAGCCAACATAAACTACCAATGTAATATAATAACACCAAGTTACAAATGACAATGAGTGTATGTATGCATGAACATGTGAGCATACTAACTAACAAGCTAAAATCAATACTTAAACATTTGATACACAAAGAAAATTATAAATACACGCAGCAGAAAATAACCCAAATAACTCAAATAAAAATCCTTACTACATAATACGATATATAAAAAGATCAAAGGATGCAGTCTCATGTAAAATACTTACTACAAAAGTAAGAGAGTCAATATAATCATCTGCTAACCAAAAGCATAACCAACAATAAAATACTCCACTAATCAGCTCAACTAGGTATAACCAATAAATCGGAAGTACTTACAGTACATCCAAACCTACACAAACAAATATATAACCACCATATAACAAGCATATAACTAGTCCTGTCTAGTGCAACAATATGCGATCACAAATAGATCTCGTGGGTGGTCAAGGTATATAAATAGTCACTGTTCACGGGAGAACGCTCTACCATGGATGGTCTCATGGGCGAACAGGATGAGGTAGCTATCTAGCTTCTCAGCCACTGACTACAGGAAAACGCTCTACCACGAATGATCTTGTGAGCAGTTAGGGTATGTAAATAGTCATTGTTTGTAGGAGAACGCTCTACCACAGATAGTTTCATGGGTAGACAGGATGTAAAAGTGGCTACTGTCTGCAGGAGTGCACTCTACCACAGATGGTCTCGTGGGCAGACAGATATATACGTAGCTATCTAGCCATGGACTACGGGTGACAATATACGCTACCACGGATGACCCCGTGGGTAGTTGTATGTATTATGATCACTGATGACTCTCTCGACCCTGAATGAGAGACAATGGTTGACAGGATATACCAATGGTCACTAACAACTCTCTCAACCATGAATGAGAGACAACGGTCGTTAGTGTAAGGAACTAGGGTGCTAAACACACAGAAAATGCAACAGAAAACATCTAGTTCATATCAGAAGATCCATGTGAAGGAAGAAAACATATACTACGTTTTAACATGATAAGGAGTTATACCTTTTATGTGTGTACTCGATCTCCCGACAACTAGGATCTCAGCACGATCACGTATCCGTACCTCTTTCGATATCCACATGAATACAAGAAAATGAAGAAGACTAACACTCAAGGTTGTGTTAGCAGCCCTCTTTGAGTTTCGGCCAAAGAAAGAAAGGATAAGAAGAAGAATGAATTCACACTAAAAAATGAGAGAAAAAATATTTTTATGCCTCATCCAATGAAAATACTTAATGAGCATTAACACTCCATTAAGGCCATTTTGAACTCTTCATTTTTGAATTCAATTTTTAAATTGAATGAATTTCGAAATTAACTCTTCTAATGTTTCATTAATCTCCATTAATCCTCTTTAGTGAATGAACTCACTTGATTCTAACTCAAGTTTAATTCGGATTAGATTGAATCCATATGGTTGGATTCACTTGAGTCTAACTAAATGATTCTAATTCGGATGTGTCAATCATCTCACACTTGACTCTTAGAACTAATATTAACAATCTCCCACTAGCTCAAGTGTCAATCACTAAAATAATCTCATCTAATGGTTCATCACATTTTAGTCAAACTAAAATGAATCTATCTCCAAATCAGTATGTTCTTTGTGTGTGACCCAATAAGTTCTTGTAACGTTAGCAATGTCTCTAAAATTATTTTAGATACATAAATAATGAGTGACATCTAACAAGGCATCATTGCTACCCAAGTGACAAAAATGTCGATATCTGACTTAACATTTCCGTGACTATTATCTTGTATGACTCAATCCTTCTATCCTTGATATCTAGATTGATCAATGAGGCATAGACCGTGTCATCCTCTTATAAATCTTTGTGTTTCTTGATCTCTAAGTAGACATACTCAATCAAATAAGTTCAATATCTCATATTGATTCATATGAGTATGGTCATGCTTTCTTGTGTCCTACTAATCAAGGGGCTCACAGATATTGCTTCCGTCATATGAAAGGGATAGATCCCATCTACATCACTCATATCCCTTCACATAACTCCTTGCATACCTAGTGATCGACTTTATAGTCCATCCTGTTATAGATGATGATTGATGATACCAAAGTACACAACTTCTTATGTAGGGAACCGTAGTGACTTCAGATCTAAGGACTATTCATATCAATAGTCACATGAGAATGTTTATGACACTCTTATAGCGATCTATGAAACATTCTCATGGGGGATTATTCAGTATATATTCTCTAATATATACCAATGTGTCAACCTGATATATCATATCCATGATTTGTAAGATTAAGTCATTCGTTGATCTACGTGTTAGTCTCAACGCATTAATATTGTCCTTGCATATTAATACTTGACTAGAAATAGTTTAAAGTAGTGTTCTATATATATCTACAATATCTCACTATCAATTCAACCAATTGATATATTGTAGATTAGAACCTCTTACTTTAGAACATTATTATCCTTATTCATTCGGCACTGAATTAAAATAAATATAATAACTAACTTTGTCTTTTATTGATAATAAAATATGATACAAAAGGAGCCTCTTACAATCATCTCATAATTGGTACTAGGGCTAATACTAACAATCTCCCACTAGCACTAGTGTCAATCACTGAAATATCTAATATCCAGTGACCTAATATGACCATCATGCTTCCTCTATGCCAAAGCCTTGGTCAAGAGATCCACAATGTTAGCACGGTCGGTACTCTGCATATCCTCATATCTCCTCTATCGATGATCTCTTAAATAAGATGTAATCACCGTAGTATATGTTTGGATCTCTGATGAGAGAGAGGTTCCTTAGCCTGTGCAATAGCCCCATTGTTATCACAATAGAGGTCTATTAGGTTCATTAAACTAGGAACAACACCAAGCTCTATAATGAACTTCCTGATCCAAACAGTCTCTTTAGCTGCAACTGAAGTGGCAATGTACTCGACTTCTATTGTAGAATCAGCGACTGTGTTTTGCTTTGAACTCTTCCAGCTCACAGCACCACCATTTAAACAAAATACATATCCTGACTGTGATTTATAATCATCCTTGTCAGTTTGGAAGCTAGCATCGGTGTAACCCTTTACATCAAGCTCTTCATCGCCTCCAAAGATCAAGAAATAATCTTAAGTTCTTCTCAAGTACTTAAGAATATTCTTGATTGCTATCCAGTGACCTTCACCTGGATCTGACTAGTATCTGCTCGTCATGCTTAACGCATATAAGATATCTGGGTGAGTACAAAGTATGTCATACTTGATAGACCCTATAGCAGATGTATAAGAAATCTAATCTATGTGGTCGCTTTCTTTCTTAGAAGAGGGACATTAAGTGTTCGAAAGACTCATGTCATGTGACATCGATAGGAATCCCTTCTTGGAATGCTGCATGGCAAAACGTTTAAGCACCTTGTCAATATATATACTCTGGCTTAGGCCAAGCAATCTTTTGGATCTATCGCTATAGATCTTGATGCCTAAAATGTAGGTTGCTTCACCTAAGTCCTTCATTGAGAAATAATTCCCAGGCCAAGTTTTCACTGACTGAAGAGTAAAGATATCATTTCTAATAAGAAGTATGTCATCTACATACAATATGAGAAAGATAATTGTGCTCCCACTAACTTTCTTGTAGACACAAGGTTCATCTTCATTCTTAATAAAACCAAAAGCTTTGATCGTATCATCGAATCGAAAATTCTAGTTTCTAGAAGCTTGCTTTAATCCATATATGAATCGTTGCAACTTACATACCTTTTTAGCATGCTATAGATCTACAAAACTCTTAGGTTGTATCATGTACACATCCTCAAGTAGATTTCCATTAAGAAATACGGTTTTGGCATCTATCTGTAAGATCTCATAATCATAGTAAGTGGCAATAGCAAGCATGATCCGAATAGATTTAAGCATCGCAACTGGTGAAAAAGTTTCATCATAGTCTATACCATGAATCTGCTTGAATTCTTTAGCCACCAATCTACCTTTATAGGTATGCGTATGATCATCCATGTCGGTCTTCACCTTGAAGACTCACTTACACCAATGGGTTTGATCCCTTCGAGTGGATCGACCAAAGTTCATACTTGGTTAGTGTACATGGATTCCATTTCGAATTTCATAGCCTCTAACAATTTCTCAGAATCTGGGCCCTGTATAATTTCCTGATAAGATGTAGGTTTGTTGAGAACAACAAACACTACATCACCGTGGTCAGACAAGAGAAAAGAATATCTCTCAAGTTGACGACGGATACTATCAAATCTGCGTAAAGCTTGTGCTACTTGAGCAGGTTGTTGCTCCACAACTTCTTGCGATGTAACAAAATCATGATCCACAACATCTTGTGGTACTTGTTCAGTTTCCATCAAGGCGTTAGTACTAGTTTGTGTATCTTGAATTTCTTCAAGATCGACTTTACTCTCACTAGTTTTTCTAGAAACAAATTCTCTTTCTAGAAAAACATCATTTTTGGCAACAAACACTTTGCTATGTGTAGAATTATAAGAGTAATATCCCTTTGTTTCCTTGGGATATCCTACAAAATAGCATTTGTCCAATTTGAGTTCTAGTTTATCTAAGACTTGTCATCGAACGTAAGCCTCACAACTCCAAAATTTCATGAAAAACATCTTGGGACTCTTCCCAGTTCATATCGTATATGGTGTTTTTATGATAACCTTAGATGGAATGCGGTTAAGTGTGAAAGTAGCTGTCTCTAGAACATGTCCCCAGAAGGAAATAGGAAGATCTTTATGACTTATCATTGATCGTACAATATTTAATAAAGTATGATTTCTCCTTTCTGATATACCATCCATTGTGATGTTCTAATTGGAGTAAGTTGAGATATGATCCCACACTCAACGAGATGGTCATAAAACTCTTGGCTAAGGTATTCCCCACCTCCATCTGATCGAAGCATCTTAATATGCTTACCAAGTTAGTTTTGTACTTCATTCTTAAATTCTTTGAACTTTTCAAAGGATTCTGACTTGTGTCTCATCAGATACATATAGTCATATCCACTAAAATCATCAATAAAAGTAATGAAGTAATGATAGCCTCCTCTAACTGATATTCTGAAAGGGTCATATACATCAGTATGTTTAAGTCCTAACAAATCATTAGCTCTTTTACTGTGTCTACTAAATGGAGTTTTAGTCATTTTGCCTTGAAGACAAGATTCACATGACTCATATGATTTAAAATCAAATGAGTCCAGAAGTCCATCTTTATAGAGTTGAGATATGTAACTCTCATTTATGTGACCCAAGCGACAATGCCAAAAATATGTTTGGTTCAAATCTCTCATGCCTTAGGGATCTCAAATCTCTCATGCCTTGCTTGTCCTTGATATAATTGTCTAAGATGTTCAACCATATCATAAGCATCCATGTTCTCATGTTACTTCTGAAGCTCATAGTTCATGGTGGCGAGCATAAGACATGATACATCTAATGCATCATCTTGATGCTTCTTATAAGCATCCTAATCAGCTTTAGTGGCAGTAGTGGAGGGTGCTCCACGAATGGGTTGCTCTAAGACGTACTTTTTTCTTTCTTGCTTGAGAACTTTTCTCAAGTTTCTGTAACAGTTCATGAAGTTAGCTCTATTGAGCTTGTCTTTATTAAGGACAGATCGCAGAGAGAGGGTATTCGACGTATTTGATGACATGGTAATCTACAATAATAAAATACAGAAATAAGTATCATATTTAGATCATTCAATTAGGATTTTAATTAAATTATTCTCCCACTTAATTATAAAGCTTGGTAGGAGCAAGTCATGGATGTAGTTTTACCTATACTACTAGTTCCAAATCCAATTGCGATGACATTCATGTGGGACAAGATCCACGTTATACCTCATCTTGAGTTAACTTTGGCTAATCACCCAAGACTTAGTGTAACTTAGGTAGGTAACGTTTACTAATTACATCCTATGTAACTCTTATATCATTCGGTGAACAAGACTATTTATTGGTTTGCCCATCTTATGAAATCCACATTATATAGCTTATCTTGAGTTAGCTTTGGCTAATCACCCAAGACTAGTATAATTTAAATTTCATCATATGGGATATGTCTCTAAGTTCTCAATCCAATTGATAAAACTTAGTTAAGTCACACTCAAAATTTAATAGTCGAACATCACAATTGTCCTGTCGCACTCTAGGAAGATAAATCGAGTCACTTTGCTTTGGCAAAACCTAACTACAATTAATCGAGCTAGAAGTGAGTACCAAACTTTGGTAAGCATATATTAAAAGGACCTAATTATTGTTAAACTACACATGTATCACATACAATCATGGCACACATTAACATATATGCTAAATTAAACGTGACATGGTTATGACCCCATAACTACGATCTTCTCAAGACAATGAGAAGATCAAAAGGTCAACCTAGGTTTAAGCATCTTATCCAAGTGCTTCTTTGATCGTCGTGTGTTGTTGTCCTTCTCCCTTTTCCACCATTGTCCAATAGACTAATTCTTCTCTAATTTGTACATTACAAAACCTAAAGAAACCTCGAGTTACATTCGAGGGTAGTCTAAATTTACAACAAGAGTGATAAAAGATGAAGGCACGACACGCAAGCCATATTATGAATTACAACACACATCCAATCACATTGGGGTTAAAGGGCATAAACATGCACCATGTCATCTATATATTTATAATATCCTTATGACATAAATCTACTATAATTTCAACAACTAATTATGAGCTGCAATGTCATGGTGATCCCGCTAGCCAGTTAGCGGACGGGGTTCAAGGGGCCCTTGAGAGGGCAGCCCCCGCGAAAAATTATTTCGCATACTCATTGTATGAGTTGTTGCCATACCCGAGACCCTGCAACCCACAAAAATCGAGAGACCATGTTGTTCACAACACTTTGTCTGAGACCACCTTGCTGTTCACAACTTCTATTGGCCAAAATGTTGGAAGTTTATTTCTATCAAATGAATAGGTTATAGCACTTGTTCATAACAAGTATGAAGATGTTATATCCTTTAGTTTGTTCATATACTCACTGTTTCATTCCCAACAGAAAACTCATAAACGTGCAAATCATAATAAACCTATCATGCAATTTTTATATAACATATAAAATCTAACAACTTAGTATACGCCTTCGCAAGTAGCTCTGATACCAGTATAAGAAACTAGGGCGCTAAATACACAAAAAGCGCAACGAAAAATATCTAGTTCCTATCAGAAGATCCATGCGAACGAAGAAAACATATACTAAATTTTAACATGATAAGGAGTTATACCTTTAATACGTGTATTCGATCTCTCGACAATTAGGATCTTAGCACGATCACATGTCTGTGCCTCTTTCATTATCCACACAAACACAAGAAAATGAAGAGGACCAACACTCAAGGTTGTGCTAGCAACCCTCTTTGAGTTTCGGCCAAAGAAAGAGAGGAGAAGAAGAATGAATTCACACTTAAAAATGAGAGAAAAAAATATTTTTGTACTTCATCCAATGAAAATACTTAATGAGCATTAATTCACTTAATGAGACTTAATGAGCATTAACAATCCATTAAGGTCATTTTAAACTCTTCATTTTTTAATTCAATTTTAAAATTGAATGAATTTCGAAATTAACTCTTCTAATGTTTCATTAAACTCCATTAATCCTCTTTAGTGAATGAATTCACTTGAGTGTAACTCAAGTCTAATTTAAATTATATTGAATCTATATGGTTGGATTCACTTGAATCTAACTCAATTATTCTAATCCGGATATGTCAATCATCTCATAATTAACTCTTAGAGTCAATACTAACAGTCAAGACATAACAACATAATGATAAGTAAAAAAGCAAATAATCACATCAGTATGCTACTCTATAACTACACCTCGGTCTAACCTAACTAACATATAGGTATGCCTTATTAACAAATCAAGGTATAGTAGGACACTCGATATCCTATACTACAGTATGATCTTACTAATTCACATGCATGAATAAATATCAAGTTGGTAACCTAGTTCAATATTCTACAGCTATGCTACGGTATAGTATCACTAGCATAAAAGTACAACTACAATGACCATAAATAGCATGGATAACAACGAGACTACATGGATATCAAAATGGACTAAAACAAGTGCAAGTAGTAGGTCAACTCTAGAAATATATAAAGTAGAGACAAGGTAAGCAGTAACTACTATCTAATCAAAATATAGTAATAAATAATCATGCACTAGAATCAAAGATACTATAGAAGTCAAAGCAGGAACAACCCACCTCAAGCGTAGAATATCTTAACCGTCTTCAAGTCAGAAGTCTCGAGCTCAAATCCTATAAGTGCGGGATAGGAAGCAAATCTAAGGATCTATAATATATGAACCAATTGTTGGTGCGGTTAGCACTAACAGTCTAACTCAGGTTTTGATGAATGATAAAGTAGGTTAAGTTAATTTTGTTGTGATCTAACACTTTAACTGGGTGAACAGGAGAAATCCAGCTAGGTCAACGGACCGATTGGATAGCTGGTGCGAAGCCCAGCTAGGTCGACGAGCCGACCGGATAGCTAGCAAGAAATCCAGCTATATCGATGGGTTGATCGGATAACTGGTACAAAGTCTAGCTAAGTCAAAAGGTCTACCGGATAGCTGGCACGAAGTCCAGACAAGTCGACTGGCTGATTGGATGTCTGCCAAAAGATAAGTAAATGTAAGTCACTGGAGGGGAGTGACTTGGTGAGGGCGCGTTCCCCGTTTGAGGGAACTATAGACGTCGATTCAACTTAAATCCATTTTGGAAATCTAAGTTGAGATCGTGACTAGATTTTAGTCTCGAAGAGACAGAATCTAATTACTACTAAGTTTATATATATATATATATATCAGTGTTCGAAAACACGGGCTCGGCGGCTGCCTAGGCGCTGTGCGGCAGTAGGCCGAGCCAGAAACCCCCCAGGCGGGTGACCTAGGCGGCTCTCGGCGTAGATATTTAGGTTTTAATATTTTGTACCAAATTTGTTGTTTGTGTGTTTAGGGTTTAGAATTTAGGGTTTTGTCGTCTCTCAGCGCCGCTTCGTCTTCTCTCATCGTCGCTGCGTCAAGGCTTCGTCGCTGCGTGGCTCCAGTAAGTTTTTACGTTTTTTTCCTTACTTTCTGTTAATTTTTTTTTTATTCCTGTTGAGTCATTGTCGCGACACGTCTCTGGCAGCGCCGGACGCGTCCGCAGCCGCCGGAAGCGTCGTAGGACGCGTCCGGCAGCATCTCGTGATGCTTCCAGCGACACTGGAAGCTTTCCGCGACACTTCCGGCGCCGCTGGAAGCAACATCGGACTTCGTCGGAGGCGTTCGGCGACGCTTCCGACAGCACTGAATGCGTCCGGCTGAGCCGGACCCCTCCCACGAGGCATCCGCGCTGTCGCGACAGAGACAACGTTTTTTTTTTTTTTAGATTTAATAAATTAAAACAATTCCTAACTGGGATAATTTCAATAATAGGGTTGAAATTTAAATCTCAATTAAATATATTTTAAAAAAAAAATTATAATAAATATTATTAATTTATATAAAACAAATTTAAATATATAAAATTATATATAAAATTCTAATAACCATTATTAATTTATATAATCAGATTTAAATATATAAATAATATATTTAACTTTTTTAAATAAAAAATATTAAATATTAATTTATATATCAACAGCTTTAAAAAATTATAATAAATATCATCATTTATCAGATTTAAAAATATAAAAAATATTTAAAATTTTTAAAAAAATATAATACATATTATTAATTTATATAAATCATATTTATAAATTTTATATATTATAAATTTATATTAATCGGATTTATAAATATTAAAATTTTAAAAATTCTAATAAATATTATTAATTTATATAAATCAGTTTTAAAAATAAAAAAATATGAAAATTAAATTAAAATTTTAAAATTCCAATATATATTATTAATTTATATATAAAACAGATTTAAAAATATAAAAAATATATTTAAAATTTAATTTATTTAAACAAATATCTAATAAATTTTATTAATTAGATTAAGATATATAAAAAAATATTCTCAGACTTGTTAATGACTTAATGTTATATTTCATTATTTTGTATGGTATGATATAATTAAATTTTATTATCATGTTATGTCTTGTTATATATAATTTTTCAGATTATCTGTTATCAATGGTAAGCAATCCATCTTCGACAGCATATGTCACTCAACCCGAATCCAGGATTCTTAGAAAAAAGTCAAATGACATCGGATGGGAGTTTGGGATATTAATTGATCCTAAGAACCTCAACAAAATTAAATGTAAGTTATGTGGAAAAGCAATGCCAGGGGTAGTGTATAGGATAAAGGAGCACATTGAAAATATACCTGGAAATGTATCTGGTTGTCGAAAAGCATCTCAAGAAGACAAAAATAAGTGCAAACAGGCTATTTTAGAAGGGAGGAACAGAAAGAAGAACAAAATAATGGAAGAACAAAGTTGTAGAGCAGAGGTGACTATTTCTCTAGACGAAGAAGAAGGTCTTGAAATTGAAGGGATGGATGGATGGAATTAAAAAACCTCTTCCACTTTACCCCATGGATAGATATGCATCGACAATTGCTCCAGAAAATGCAGGCTCCAGTGGAAGTAAAGTGTTTCGCTAAAAAAATATAAATGAGGCTCTTTTCAAATAGAGAACTCAACAAGTTCAACAATATGTTGAGAGATGGGTTTATGAAAATGGAATCTCATTCAATGTTGTTGATAATGATAGCTTCAAGCAACTAATGGAGGCAGTGGGTAACTCAATAACAACTTAGGGAGCCACTATTGAAAGCCGAAGTTGAAAGAACAAAATAAATGCTGAAGAAACATGAAGAAGAATGGGCAAAGAATGGATGCTCGATCATGACAAATGCATGGAGTGATAGAAAAAGAAGAAGCATCTTAAATTTGTGTGTTAATTGCAAGGAGGGTACTACATTTTTAGAGTCTAAGGAGTCTTCAGACGAGGCGCATACATCTGAACTTATTTTTGAGTATGTTGACAAGTGTATTGAACAAGTAGGAGCTCAGAATATTGTTCAGATTGTAACAGACAATGCCACCAACAATATGGTTGTAGCTAAATTGATAAGAGAAAAGCGACCTGGGATTTTTTGGAATTTATGTACAACTCACACGGCTAATCTCTTGCTTGAAAGTATTGGCAAACTTTCACGATATAAAAAGGTTATTGAGCAATCCAAGTCTTTTACCATTTTCATCTATGCTCACTATAAGACTTTGTCATTGATGAGAAGTTTCACAAAGAAGAGTGACATAGTCCAACCAGGAGTTACCAGATTTGCATCAAATTTCCTCACATTGCAAAGTTTGATTGAAAAAAAAACTAGTTTAAGGGTCATGTTTACAAGTGATATGTGGGAGAAATATAAATGGTCAAAAACAAACAAAGGAAAATTGACTTACTCTATAGTGATGAGCATGAGCTTTTGGAATAGTGTGACACTTTGTTTGAAAATATTTGCTCCTTTGGTAAGAGTTCTTCGATTGGTAGATGGAGATAGAAAGTCATCAATGGGGTTTCTATATGGGTAGCTTCTTCAAGCTAAAGAAGATATCAAGGTGGCTCTGAACAACGTGGAATCAAATTATCAGCCTATCATAGCCATTATTGAGTCAAAAATGAAAGATAGATTTGATACATCATTGCATACCACTGTTTTTTTTGTTGAATCCTTATTTTTACGATAAAGATAGTTCTATTGCTCTTTATGAGGAGGTCGCGACGGGGATTTTTGAATGTATGGAAACTTTGCATGCCAATGAGTTAGATCTACAAGATACAATTATTAACAAAGAATTTCCAAAATATAGAGATAAGACAGGGTTATTTGGAAAAACATTGGCAGCAAAAACATGTGAAAAAAATGATGATACATTAGATCCATGTGAATGGTGGAGTACATACGGTGCTCACACACCTAACTTGCTAAGGGTGGCATTGAGGACATTTTCATTAACTACAAGTTCATCTAGGTGTGAAAGAAATTGGAGTACATTTGAAAGAGTAAGTTTTAAACTTTCAGCCTTTAATTAAATTAGTTATAATTTTTAACGTCTATACTATATATTCAGGTACTAACTATAATATTGACTTTCTCTATTTTTTTTAGATTCATACAAAGAAAATAAATAGGTTGGATGCCAACAGGTTGAACAATATGGTATTTGTCCAATTTAATGCTAGATTGTTGAACAAACAAAAAAAAGAGAAAAAGAAAGGAATGTCGATGTCCTTCTTGCAAAAGATGCTTCAAACGCACAAGGTTGGATTGTAGATGGTGAGGAAGATGATGAAGTTGAACTAGGTTCCGGGCTCACTTGGCAAATCGTTGATGAAGTAAGTGGAGCAGATGAAAATCTACAACCCCGAAGAAGCTCTAGAGTGAGAGAACTTCATGAAGATGATTTTGAATCCGAAGAAGAAGACGAGGATCACAATAATGATATTGAAAATTATGGAGAACAAGTTATTGAAAATTATGGAGAAGAAGAAGAAGTAGAAAATATGAGTCTATGAGATATTATTAGTTGTATATTTTTGAACTCATTTTGTTAAGACATGATTTATGTTATTCAACAATTATATTTTGCTTAGTGGTTACTAGTTCACAATGTATTGTAATCTTGAATTGAACTATTGCTACTATTTTCTAATGTTTTCCACCGCTAAAGTTGTTTTAGCTTATAGCAAGGTTTTAAAATTTGAGTTGGATATATGTTCTACTGTTTACTACATGATTATGATAACTTACTGCATGTTCTACTGTTCAACTGTTTCTTTTACTCATATTTACTGAGTCTAGTATATTTCCTTTGCACAAAACTATTAGTTTTCTTTTATAGTTTTTCATTTTTTTGTATTGGAAAGTATGCATTTATTTCAGCATACATAGTTAGATCTCCATTGCTATGAAATTGTTTAAGACAATATTTAGATTTGCATATGACATTATCCACAGTCCACATGAGAAACAAGGGATACCGAGGAATCCTCCTAGCGGCGCCTAGTCCCGGCCTAGTCGGCCTAGACGCTAAGCGCTAGTCTGCCGGTTCTAAAATTCGCTAGGCGCTAGTCGGACGACAGATTTGTGCTAACTTTTGTTTTGCAGGGTAGTATAATATTTATTACCTAGGACTAATCTTTTCTCGCAGGACAAAAACTTTTACAGGAAAAAGGGATCCGGGCGCCCGGAATGCAAAAGTTTATCTCGTCGCAACGTGGAGCGCGCTGATTGGCTAGACAGACGTCACGCTCCAGGCGCGCGGAAGGGATCCGGGCGTCCGGAGCTTCCTATATAAGGAGGCCACCACCTGGAGCAAAGGACAACAATTTTCTTTCTGTGATTACTCTGTTGCGCACTGCTCCTGCGACGCTACGAAGCTCTTCCGGCAACCTGTGGCTCAATTTCTTGTTGTTGTCGGTATTTCTTTTTTCTTGTACTCAATCGTGTAACATTTTACGAATTTTTAGTGATTGCCCAACGAAAGTACTCTCACGTGCAACCTTAGTGTAGGAGTCGACAAAGACTCCGAACTAAGTAAAATTGATTTTGTTAGCGTTGTGTTTTATGTTTCCGTTTCTTACTCGATAACGATTTTCGAAGATCGCTATTCACCCTCCTCCCCCTCTAGCGAACTTTACGATCCAACACCAATAAATCAAGTTACTCATCCTATTAGTAACTCCATACTAATAATTACTAAGTAGTTAATGAGTTATAAATTTGATTACTGATTCAATAAATCCTTAATCATATTATCTAATTATAACCAATCTGTAAACCCACTCTCAGATTTCACAAATGCATAAATCAATAAGGTTATTAATAATAATCCTAAAGCCAATTATCTATTAATTAATAATCATCATTAAACTAGTTCAACCTTCATCAGCTAATTTAATCAATCATCAATTCATTAATTAACCCCAAGTTAACTTACTGGTATCCTCTTCCTCTTCCTACTTACTCGAACAATAACACTGTTTAATCAACATTTACCCAATTTCTTTATAACTCAGTTAATTAATTCAATCAACAATTATCTAATAGCATTATCTGATAACCTCATTTAATATGTTACTCAATAATGAAATTTAAATTAGAATTTCTTTACCTTTATTGTTCGGCCCCTCCTCCGACAGCTTCAACTCCAGCAGAGGCTAGCTCACGGTGGCCGACGATGGCCCTAGGTCAAGGATAGCTGCCGGCGACTAGTGGTCACAACGGAGTTGGGTATTGGAGGCGGCGGCGATTGCAAAGGGTCGGTCAACTATTGCCCGCAACAATTGTGCACAGCAAGGGAGAAGGAAGGAAGGCGGTCGATGTATAGACGGGGTAAAGGATGCCCGACACGGCGGTCCGTGAGCGTCAACCAAGAAGAAACACAGTTGTGGCCTGCGCGCTCAAGGCGGACCACCGACCATGGAGATGGAGGAGAGAGATGGGTGGTGGCGGCAGCGGTGCACGATGCCGACTGAGAGAAGCACTGTCGCGCCTTTGCGAGAAGCGGCGAAGTAGATCAAGGACTTAGGGTTCGGGTGAATAGGAAAATAAATGAAATTTTTGTAAGGAAATTAAGGTGACATTTGGTTTTTTTTAAGGTATCGGAATCGGAATATTATGAAATGAGAATGGGTATAAGTATAAATATAACTTTTAAAAATAATATTTGGTTAGTTGAATATTTTCTATCGGAATAAATTAAAAAAAAATACGCTCAGAGAAAAATATGATAAGAGAGAATGAAATGGGAGAAAATGAAGAGAGTGTGTGTGATAAAAGATTGAGGAAAGAAAAAAGTATGATGAGAAAATTTAAAAAAAAGTGTGTTGGGAGAGAAAGCATGATGAGAGAGGATGAGTAGAGATAAAGTGTGATGAAAGAGAAAGTTCGATGTAAGAGAATAAAGAGAGAGAAATTTTCATGATAAAAAATGAGAAGAGAGAGTGTATAATGGGAGAGATCGAGGAGAGAAAAAATATGATAAGAAAAAAAGTGCGAATGAGGAAAGAGAAAATATGATGAGAGAGAATAAGGAGAGAGAAAGTGATATGAAAAAAATTGAACAAATATATTAAGGATATTTTCGTCCACAACTTAATTCTCATTTCCATTCTCATCAAAACTCAAAGGAGCAGGTGAGTTTCATCAATACCTAAGTTTTTTGATTTTATTCTAAAATTTTAATTTCATTTTCATCAACCAAAAATAAGATTTGAGAATAAATTCATTTCCTCATTTTCAAACCCCTAAAATTAAACGCCACCTAAACTTAGGAGCAGGTGAGTTTTATCAATACCTAAGTTTTTGAGTTTTATTCTAAAATTTTAATTTAATTTTCATTAACCCAAAATAAGATTTGAGAATAAATTCATTCCCTCATTTCCAAACCCCTAAAATTAAACGGCACCTAAACTTTTCTTATAGCTAAAATAGGTTTTTTTCGTATATCTATTATAAAAATTTTCCTATAAAACTCTTAAAAAAAAAACAGTAAATTTTATAAATTTATATAAATATATTTTCCTCTTAATTTCATACCAATATAAATTTATTTTTCTAAATAAATTTAATTATGCGAAATTTTATCATTATATATATATATTTTTAGTATTTTAAACATCAGCCCTGATAGAGCACTTATCCAGAACTTCTTCTTGAGCCGCAATGCATTACTTGATTGGTGCTTGAGTACATTAGCCCTGCACTTGGTAGGATGATCTTGACAGACTCAATTGCTTGGTTGGTGCTTGAGTTCGTATGTTTGATTGATAGTGACTTTTTTTATTTTGAGATTGGTAACCATGATAATACGCATACATGTATATAGTTTTATATCTTAGATAGCTATTTTTATTTGATACTTCATTAGAAATAATCTTTAGGATGCCTTTAGTAAATGTGATAGAATTATGATTGAGTTGATTAAAATAGGATTGAGAGTAGAATTTATAATCATTTTCCATGCTTATATATTATGAATCCCCTAATCAATCCTACCAAATAATATATGAATAACTTTTTAAAAATATAATCCAAATCCCCTATCCAACAGATTTACCTTTTAGTAAAAAAAAATCTTAAGCGAAAGTCCAAGGAGCACATTTTATCACAAATACTCTCAAATTAATTGTAATTTATCAACCAGGCCCCAAAAATATAAATAGACAACAAATCTATTATTTAACTCGGAAAACAAAAAGGAAATTATTTTTTTTATATTTTTTTTATTAATTTATATTTTTAATTGGCTGCATCAATAAAATCCATGGTGTCCTCTTCATTCCACGTTACATATCATTTTATCAGCTCAGCATTTACTCGACACGTGTTTTATTGTGATTATATTTAATTTTTTATATACCGCGGATCATCGCAGATATCATATGTAATATAATATAAATTATATAAAATTAATATTTATTATTAAATAATTAAACAATGTTATCCAATGAGTCATCGTAGGTATCATTGCATATGTAATAATATAATACATAAATATATATAAATTATATAAAATAAATCTTTAATAAGTAAAGAACGTTATTAATTTATTCTATAAAAATTTTAATCTGAAAATAAAATAAAAATTAGATTGTTAATCATACCTTAACTTATATATGAGAATGTCTTATATCACTTGAAGAATTGATAAAATAATCAATGAAAAATCAATGAGGATAAATTGATATGTTGTGATATAAAAAAAATAAGAAAAAGAAAATCATATTAAATATTAAAAGGGGTTAATTCTCAATTTAATTCTTCGTTATTTAACGTAGTACTGATTTCGTCCCTAATTTTTCAATTGACCAAATTTAATCCTTTAATTTTTGAACGTTTTCCCAAATTGATCCTTCCGTCTAAATCCCCGTTAAAATAAACGGGAAGACTTGTTTAACCGATGGAAGTGACCTATATCTTGCTGGACAATTCCTAATATAATCCCTCATTATTTGACGTAGTCGCGATTTCGTCTAAGGATAGTTTTAAAATGGAGGTCGTCTGCTACTCGGCGCAGCTCCAGTTGCCGGACTCCATGTCGACGCCTGCGAAGCGGGCGAGGGCGGAGGCGACGATGAGGGCGACGATGAGGGAGATGGGATTGGCAACCGCCATGGACACATGGCTAGAATCGGCGGGTGGCACGTCAAAGGCATTAGCGGCGGCGCGTCAGCATCTGCGTCAAGCTCCTCACCCGGCCGCCGCTCCTCTTCCTCGACGAGCCTACCAGCGCCCTCGACAGCGCCGCCGCCTATCACATTGTCCACCGGATCGCGCACCAGTAACGACCCGACTCCTGGGTACTAAACTGTGAGCCGGATCGCTACATTAACTACTGAAGCTACTGTGCGGAAACTGGGTAAAATAAAAATTTCACTAACTGACTCGGTTAATCTGACAACTGATACACCCATGCTGTTATAAGGAAGGATTCAAGACCCTTTCTGGTTGGTGTACATGTGCTAAGGAGGATACTTGACCTCCCATCTGAGCTAGGAACTCAGAACTAACTTCCCAGCTAGCTGCTGATCGATCCACGGATCGATCAAAGGCTGGATCGGTCGGCAGACCGATCCAGGTGGGTCTGGATCGGTCTGCAGACCGATCCAGGCACCTGGAAATGCCGGATGCCTTCTGTTCGATGCTGGACCGGTCGGCTGACCGATCCAGGAGGATACAGTAGCATACTGTATCTGGCTGGATCGGTCGGCTCACCGATCCAGTGACACAGCCAGGCCCTGATCGGTCGGGAGACCGATCAGAGTCTGATTTCACCCGGGGAACTCTGATTTCCAGCACTCTGGTGTGCCAAAACACCCCATAACAATTATCTAATGCATGATAAACTATTCTAATAACACGTAGTAACAATTCTAAACTTAAACCAAAGCAAGGTTTACTGGTTCATGGCATTTTGACAACTTAAAGTGCATGAAGGTATGAATTTCCAAAAGTTCTAACTGCTTAAACTTGCTAAGGTTCAAAAGTGCCCAAAACATGAAAACTAAACTTATAAACTGTAAAGTGCTAAAGTAAATGCTAAATCCTCAGAGGGTCTTTCATTCCAGTTCCTGCCACACACATCCTCATTTGCATTGACCTCCAGCCTCCACTGCTAGTCCACTTTTCCTTTACCTTTATCTGCAGTATAAGAAAAGTAGTATCTGTAAGCTAACAAGCTTAGTAAGAAACCATCTACCTCGCAAAAACATGCGACGATGCAATGTGATTTTTAAAGCATGCCATTTGAAGTAAACTGACTAGGCTAAACATATAAACATGGCATATGATCATACAAGCATAGCAATCAAGAACTGAACATGAGCTATCATAATGTATAAGCAAGGAAGGGCTAAACTGAAGCTAAACTGGTACTGAATTCAAACTCAACTAACATATCTGATTTTTATGAGTTTTGAAAACTAATACATAGTAAGTGAAAATACATAATCATGCTGTTTGGGCCCGGCAACTGTACTTGCTGTGCGCCCGGGTTTGCAAGTCCCGAATTTAGTAGGGTTAACTAGGTTATCTAAACCTAGGGACGACTGTGGGAGTCCAACCCAATGGATATCTGATCCAGTACAGTGCCACTGAAAATAAAATACTGAATATAGCTAACTGTTTTAACTTGCTGTTTCTAGGTTATCTGAACCTAGAGCTAGGTTATCTGAACCTAGAGGCGACTGTGGGAGCCCACCCATTGGACCGTAGTCCCATAAAATTGAACTAAACTAATGTGCTGTTTTCAATGCTTCTAATGCATTTAACTGAGCTATTAAACATAACTGAGGTGGTATTTAGCTACACTAACATTTTACCGAACACTTGGTGTGCTCCAACTCTCTCCTCTAATAGGGAGATCACCTCTAGGCACCCGACAACGTCTAGCATCTCCAACTAAAGGAGAACAACGTGTCCGGCCCGTCTAGAGGTGCTCATCTAGATCCCTAATCCTCGAGGAGGGTTTAAACACACCCTATGTGCCGAAAAACCTGCATATAGCTAAAACTAATGCGTAGGAAACCAAACGGAGCTATTATACCGCAGGTGAGGGGTTTCTTACCTCGTACGCTAAATTCCTTACAATTCTATTCGCTAGAATTCCGGTGGAGATGACCTTCTCGACGACCCGCTCACGTCTTCGCGTTCCTCTCGCGGAGAAGAACCTCTTTCGTGTTGGAGTCGTCGCCGGAAGATGAGTCGAGAGTCCTTGGGTTTGGGCGCCGAGAGAGGAGGAGGAAGAGGTGTGGGCGGCGGTGAGGTTTTTTGGAAGAGGGATAGGTCACGGTGAAAAAGAATGTGACGAACCAAAACAAAATAACCCAACTCCCACTTAACCTTCCTATTTATACTAAAGACTTAATTCGCCCAACTCCAATATAAATTTTATTGGTTCCCTTTCCTTTCAGCACGGCCCTGCTGGGTTCAACTGGTTCCCAACATTATCCCTAAGCCATAGGTCTCGGGTTCGATTCCCGCCTAAGCTATTTTGCGGTTCTAATTATTTTTGCTACTTCCGTTACTTGGAAAATTCCGGGAAAATATCTAAAAATTCTAGAAAAATAACAGAATATTTCTAAAATAGTTTTGAGAATTTTTCGGGCGTTACAATCCCCCATACCTTATAAAAAGTTCGTCCTTGAACTTAGAACAATTCTGGGTACTTCTGTCTCATGCTGGCTTCTGTCTCCCAAGTTGCATCTTCTGCTGTGTGACTGTGCCAAATGACTTTGACTAATGGTACTTCCTTGTTCCGCAATTTCTTAACCTGAGGTATATGAATATGTAGGAGGTCTTCGGATCTGTCCGCCGTACAGGGGAGATGCTGCGGTATGTTCTTCGAGACATGAAATACTTTGGGACGGTGACATTTCCTGGGGTAGCTCTAGCTCATATGCTACCTTGCCCACTCTTCTGATAATAAGGTATGGTCCCACATATCTGGGACTAAGCTTGCCTTCTTCCCAAAACGCATCACTCCCTTCATGGGAGCTACTCCGAGGAACACTGTATCCCCGACTGAAAACTCTAAGGGTCTGCTGTATAGCTCTGTGCTGAGCGGTCTCTATCCTCTGGCGGATCTGATGTGCTATGGTATCTGCAACTAGATCTGTCTCAAGCTCTAGTTCTTTCTGCTCACCACTCTCAGCAGTTGGAGATCTACACCTCCGCCCATAGAGAGCCTCGTAGGTGCCATGCGATAGTGGCTCGATAGCTGTTGTTGTATGCAAATTCGCTAAGCTCGGATATTTGCACCAACTTCCTGAAGTCTAGGGCACACGCTCGGAGCATGTCTTGATGCACCGATTTACTCGCTCCGTCGACCATCCGTCTGAGGGTGGAATCTTGTCTTGAACTTTAACTTAGTGCCCAATGTTGTCTGTCCAGAAGTGTGATGTAAATCTGTTGTCTCGAAATAATGGTGCGTGGGACTCCATGAAGTCGGCGATCTCCGGAGATACAACTGAGCTAGCTTCTCCATGGAGTAGGATATCTTGATAGCTAAAAGTGGGTGACTTAGTCAACCCGTCGACTATTACCGGATGGCATCAAAACCATTCGTGGTTCGGTAGTCCCACTATGAAGTCCATAGAGATATCCTTCCACTTCCATTCTGGAATCAGTATAGGCTGCAGAACTCCTCCTGGTCGCTGATGTTCTACCTTGACCCTCGGCGAGGCGGATGCTAACATATCTGGCGATGTCTCGCTTCATCCCGGGCCACCAAAAACGGTTCTTCAGGTCTTGATACATTTTGGTGGAACCTGGATGCATCGCATAGGGAGTCCGGTGAGCCTCATCTAAAATCTGTCTCCGTAGCTCCTCCTAATCTGGAACACAGAGTCTGTCACCAAAATACAACACCCCGCTATCGGACACCCTGAATTCTCCACTTCCTGATTCTGCTAGCCCTTGCTTGATTTTCTGAATTTCAGGGTCCTGCTCCTGAGCTGACTGAATATCACCAAGCAAGGTGGACTCTAAGGTCATAGTAGAGAGCTGTCCAACGATGAGTTCAAGACCGAAATCTACGATCTCCTTCTGTAGGGGCGGTGACATGGCTGTAAGAGATAACAAGGTAGCACTGGATTTTCTGCTAAGTGCGTCGGCTACCTTATTGGCTTTCCCTGGGTGGTAGAGGATGTCTACATCATAGTCCTTGACCAGCTCAAGCCATCTGCGTTGTCACATATTCAGATCCTTCTGAGTGAAGAAGTACTTCAGACTCTGATGATCTGTATACACTCTGCACTGAGCTCCATATAAGTAATGTCTCCAAATTTTGAGAGCGAACACTACTGCTGCAAGTTCAAGGTCATGAGTAGGGTAATTCTTCTCATAATCCTTGAGTTGTCTGGAGGCATAGGCGATCACCTTGTCATTTTGCATCAGTACTGCTCCTAATCCTAACTTAGAGGCATCACTATAGATGTCAAAGCTGCCGGTGTCGTCTGGTAGAGCCAAAATGGGAGCACTGGTCAATCTCCTTTTTAGCTCGCTGAAGCTGTTCTCACAGTCCTCTGTCCACTGAAATTTTCTGTTCTTTCTGGTAAGAGCGGTTAGTGGGGAGGCTATCCTGGAGAAGTCCTCTACAAACTTCCTGTAATATCCTGCTAATCCCAGAAAGCTCCTGATCTCGCTGACGTTCTTGGGTCTCTTCCAGTTACTTACTGCTTCTATCTTGCTGGGATTTACCATAATACCATCCTTTGAGATGATGTGACCCAGGAAGGACACCTGATCTAGCCAAAATTCACATTTCATGAATTTGGCGTATAGCTCGAAGGGTCTGCAATACTAGTTTCAGGTGCTCTGAGTGTTCTTCCTGAGTTCCTGAGTAGATAAGAATGCCATCGATAAACACAATAACAAACTGATCTAAATACTCCCTGAATACTCTGTTCATGAGATCCATGAATGTAGCGGGAGCATTTGTCACGCCAAAAGGCATGACTACGAACTCGTAATGTCCGTATCTGGTCCTGAATGTTGTCTTCGGTATATCACCCTCCTTGACTCTGACTTGGTGATATCCTGATCTGAGGTCAATCTTAGAGAACACTACTGCTCCCTTTAACTGGTCGAACAGGTCATCTATTCTGGGAAGAGGATACCTGTTCTTGATCGTGACCTGATTCAGTGCTCTGTAGTCTATGCATAGCCGCATGCTTCCATCCTTCTTCTTCACGAACAGTACAGGCGCTCCCCAGGGTGAGTGACTAGGGCGTATGAAGCCCTTGTCAAGCAGCTCCTGTAGTTGCTCATGAAGTTCCTTCAGTTCTGCTGGAGCCATGCGGTAAGGCGCTTTGGAAATAGGATTTGTGCCGGGGAAGAGCTCTATCTCAAATTCAATCTCCCTGACTGGTGCTAGGCCTAGTAACTCTTCAGGGAAGACTACTGAGTAGTCACATACAACTCGGACCTCTGCTAGCTGTTGGTCTTTGTCCTGGCTGGTATTGACTACTTGTGCTAGGTACCCCGTACATCCCGAATCCATCAACTTCTGTGCCTTCATAGCTGAGAGAAATTTTCTGGCTTTTCTCTTTGGTTCTCCGATGTACTCGAACTGTGCTTCGGTTGGAATACGACTTTCTATTTTCGGCGAAGCACCGTATCTGGTCAGGAAGTCCATTCCAAGGATGACGTCGTAGTCAGTCATTTCCAGCAGGATCAGATCACAAAAGAGTTCCCGGTCTGCTATAATGACTGGCACTGCTCTGAGCCAGTGCGTTGATGCCATGACCTCTCCTGAAGGTAGTGCTGTCGGAAACCACCGAGTACTCTGGGGTATTTCTAATTTCTCGGAGAACATCCGGCTATATATGAATGGGTTGCCCAGTATCAAATAGAATAGTAGCACTATATTGAAAAATGCTAATCTGACCTGTCGAGGCATTTGCTACGTCCTCTCGGTGAGTGAGTAGATCCTCGCATTTGCCATAGCCGGAGGGGCTTCTAATCTTGGCCGATAAGTGGACCTTCTAGAGCGGCCTGCATCTGATGTAACTGAGCTGGCCTGCATCCTGAATCTGCTGTGGCTGAGGAAGACCGGTCTTGTTCGGGCACTGCTTGGCCATGTGCCCTTCTTGTCCACATTCAAAGCATCCTCGTGTGCCCTTGCGACAAACCCCTGGGTGGAATTTCCCACAAGTGGCACACTTTGGATAACTGGGTCGCTTGCTAGATGATCCTCCTTTTGAGTCACCCCCTGATTTGCGCTTGCTGTTGGAGTTCCCTTTCCAGTTGGAGCTGTGGCCTTGCTGTTTTTGAGTGTGAGAGTTTTCTTGGCCCTTGGACTCTGAGGAGACTTGCCTCTGCTGCTTCATGCTGTTCTGGTAATGCTCTGTGGTCAAGGCACTGCTCACTAACTCCTCTGTGGTTTGTGGCCTATGTATGTCACCAGCCACGTTTACTGCTATCTCTGGCCTCAGCATCTTGAGCATCAACCGGACTCGTTCCTTTTCTGTGCTGACTAGCTCTGGGCATAGACGAGCCAACCTGTTGAATTTCTTCACGGCTTTCTCAACTGATAGGTTGCCCTGGCGAAACTCAGTGAACTCGTCATAGTGGCGGTTGGTAACCCGCATATGAAAGAACTCCTCAAAGAATTCCTTCTCAAAGTCAGCCCATGTCATCTGGTTCACTGGGCGCTTCGTTCTGTTCCCACCACGCGTGCATCTCCTGTCAGGCGAAGGAGGGACACTTCACCTTCTCGTGCTCCGGCCAGCAGAAGCTCCAGCTTAGTCTCCGTTTGAAACTCTATGCTCAGTCCTGTCTTTATAAGGCACTGTTGATGTCACGAAATATGGACTTCCTCATCTATGAAAATATCATTTCTAGTTGCTCCATGTGTTTGCCGAATTGGTAGTACTGCCGTTGGTGTGATCCTCTTGACTTTAATAAAGAGGTTGTCTGCTGCGATAGGAGTTTCTTGATTAATGGCTATTTCTGTTCTTTGCTCAGCCGTTCTTTTGTCCAAAGTACTTCGTAAATCTTGGGGCTCAGTAGCTAGTGCCCTTCTAGGTGGGCGTCCTCGTGCCATTTCTAAAGACATAGAGAACATATATATAACTAATACTATCACAGTTATATAATTACTGATATTATGTTCAAAGACTATCTCATACTAACAGGAAGTAGGCATATAAACATGAACTGTAACTAGAAAGCAAGAACAATAAAGAGAGGGAGGTATTCTTACTTGGAAGCTGCAGTACAATGTTGATGTGTGTGTAGGAAGTATGGAACATCGCTCGATACCACTCAGAACGACCGACTCGCTACATTAACTACTGAAGCTACTTGCCGTACTATGCGGAAACTGGGTAAAATAAAAATTTCACTAATCGACTCGGTTAATCGACAACCGATACACCCATGCTGTTATAAGGAAGGATTCAAGACTCTTTCCGGTTGGTGTACATGTGCTAAGGAGGATACTTGACCTCCCATCCGAGCTAGAACTCAACTAACTTCCCAGCTAGTTGCCGATCGATCCACGAACTGTCGCGATTCTGTACCCTGCTGGATCGGTCTGCGGACCGATCCAGCAAAGGCTGGATCGGTCGGCAGACCGATCCAGGTGGGTCTGGATCGGTCTGTAGACCGATCCAGGCACCTGGAAACGCCGAATGCCTTCTGTTCGATGCTGGACCGGTCGGCTGACCGATCCAGGAGGATACAGAAGCATACTGTATCTGGCTGGATCGGTCGGCTGACCGATCCAGTGACACAGCCAGGCCCTGATCGGTCGGGAGACCGATCAGAGTCTGATTTCACCCGGGGAACTCTGATTTCCAGCACTCTGGTGTGCCAAAACATCCCATAACAACTATCTAATGCATGATAAACTATTCTAATAACACGTAGTAACAATTCTAAACTTAAACCAAAGCAAGGTTTACTGGTTCATGGCATTTTGACAACTTAAAGTGCATGAAGGTATGAATTTCCAAAAGTTCTAACTGCTTAAACTTGCTAAGGTTCAAAAGTGCCCAAAACATGAAAACTAAACTTATAAACTGTAAAGTGCTAAAGTAAATGCTAAATCCTCAGAGGGTCTTTTATTCCAGTTCCTGCCACACACATCCTCATTTGCATTGACCTCCAGCCTCCACTGCTAGTCCACTTTTCCTTTACCTTTATCTGCAGTATAAGAAAAGTAGTATCTGTAAGCTAACAAGCTTAGTAAGAAACCATTTACCTCACAAAAACATGCGACGATGCAATATGATTTTTAAAGCATGCCATTTGAAGTAAACTGACTAGGCTAAACATATAAACATGGCATATGATCATACAAGCATAGCAATCAAGAACTGAACATGAGCTATCATAATGTATAAGCAAGGAAGGGCTAAACTGAAGCTAAACTGGTACTGAATTCAAACTCAACTAACATATCTGATTTTTATGAGTTTTGAAAACTAATACATAGTAAGTGAAAATACATAATCATGCTGTTTGGGCCCGGCAACTGTACTTGCTGTGCGCGCATCCCTAACTAGACCCGGGTTTGCAAGTCCCGAATTTAGTAGGGTTAACTAGGTTATCTAAACCTAGGGACGACTGTGGGAGTCCAACCCAATGGATATCTGATCCAGTACAGTGTCACTGAAAATAAAATACTGAATATAGCTAACTGTTTTAACTTGCTGTTTCTAGGTTATCTGAACCTAGAGCTAGGTTATCTGAACCTAGAGGCGACTGTGGGAGCCCACCCATTGGACCGTAGTCCCATAAAATTGAACTAAACTAATGTGCTGTTTTCAATGCTTCTAATGCATTTAACTGAGCTATTAAACATAACTGAGGTGGTATTTAGCTACACTAACATTTTACCGAACACTTGGTGTGCTCCAACTCTCTCCTCTAATAGGGAGATCACCTCTAGGCACCCGACAACGTCTAGCATCTCCAACTAAAGGAGAACAACGTGTCCGGCCCGTCTAGAGGTGCTCATCTAGATCCCTAATCCTCGAGGAGGGTTTAAACACACCCTATGTGCCAAAAAACCTGCATATAGCTAAAACTAATGCGTAGGAAACCAAACGGAGCTATTATACCGCAGGTGAGAGGTTTCTTACCTCGTACGCTAAATTCCTTACAATTATATTCGCTAGAATTCCGGTGGAGATGACCTTCTCGACGACCCGCTCACGTCTTCGCGTTCCTCTCGCGGAGAAGAACTCTTTCGTGTTGGAGTCGTCGCCGGAAGATGAGCCGAGAGTCCTTGGGTTTGGGCGCCGAGAGAGGAGGAGGAAGAGGTGTGGGCGGCGGTGAGGTTTTTTGGAAGAGGGATAGGTCACGGTGAAAAAGAATGTGCCGAACCAAAACAAAATAACCCAACTCCCACTTAACCTTCCTATTTATACTAAAGACTTAATTCGCCCAACTCCAATATAAATTTTATTGGTTCCCTTTCCTTTCAGCATGACCCTGCTGGGTTCAACTGGTTCCCAACATTATCCCTAAGCCATAGGTCTCGGGTTCGATTCCCGCCTAAGCTATTTTGCGGTTCTAATTATTTTTGCTACTTCCGTTACTTGGAAAATTCCGGAAAAATATCTAAAAATTCCAGAAAAATAACAGAATATTTCTAAAATAGTTTTGAGAATTTTTCGGGCGTTACAGCGCCTCACCCGCCGCGAGAGGATGACGGTCGTCGTCGCCGTCCACCAGCCCGACAGCAAGGTGTTTGACCTCTTCGATCGCCTCTTCCTCCTCGCCTATGGCAGCACCGTCTTCTTCAGCCCTGCTCCGGTGGCTGCCGAGGTACCAACTCAATCTCAAAGCTCAATTAAGACTTGAATTCTCTCTTTCGACCTATGGAAATTCAGCCTTGCTCAAACTTTTCTCCAGTTCTTTGCTTCCAACGATTTCGCCTGCCCTTCTCTGCGCAATCCTTCTGATCATTTTCTCAGAACAATCAACAAAGACTTCAATACGGTCACTGCTTCTTCTTCGCAGCTTATAAACCAACAAAGGAAATAAGTTTCTAAATCTCGAACTCAATCAATGTCAGGATTAGGGAAATAGCGCAAGAATAAAAGCAACTGATCATTTCCACCGGTTAAATAAGTCTTCCCGTCTATTTTAACAGGGATTTGGATGGAAGGATTGATTTGGGAAAACGTTCAAAAATTGGAGGATTAAATTTGATTAATTGAAAAATTAGGGACGAAATCAGTACTATGTCAAATAATGAGGGACTAAATTAGGAATTATCCAGGTCACTTCCACCGGTTAAACAAATCTTCTCATTTATTTTAACGGGAATTTAGATGGAAGGATCAATTTGGGAAAACGTTCGAAAATTGGAGGATTAAATTTGATCAATTGAAAAATTAGGGATGAAATTAGCACCACGTTAAATAATGAGGGATTAAATTGAGAATTAACCCATTAAAAGGGAGAAGGGAGGAAACAATGAGGATTGAGATAGCAAGAAGAAAGGTAACTTAGATATTAGATTATGATCATTTGATAAGGATAAGGAGTTGAAATTTTTTTCAATATGAAAAAATAAAAAGACATTAAGGTAAAATAAATTGAGAGTTGGTTATTAAATGGCATAAATTCTACAATACAAATTAGTAATAAGACCACTGTTAAATAAAATTAAATATTTAATTAATCTTATAATGCATTTTTTTAATATTTAATATAGACTTAGTCTTTTGCTCATTGCCAAACTTATTTTGCTGAGTCATCCGCAAACTTCCTTCTATTTACAATCCATCAAAGTAAACAACATAATGAGATCCAAATCCTTCCTCCAGTAAAAGGCTTGACTGAAAATTCATCGATTATTTCAATGGCAAGAACATAAAGAAAGATACAAGTCGAGAGCACAACGATCGATCCACAATCTTACGACAAGTTCAGAACTTCTTCACATTGTTCACCGTCTCTCCTAATCAAGTTCCAAGTACGAATCTATTCAGGAGAATTCAAGACGTTAAAATTTTGGAGCAGCGGCAAGATAGCATAATCTTGTCATTGTTCATATCCTTCACTCTGAAATAACTGATACGAAAGAGAAAAATCTGTGGCTGACCGAGACATTATCTTGATTTTTCACTTGATGCTATACTTCATATTTGCAGAGATTCTCAAATCCCATGTAGTCATGGTGCTGGATCTTATAAACCATGTTTGAAATGCCAACTCCGCCTGTTAAGCATCAAAAGATTTGAAAGAATGCAGACATGGGAAAGCAAAGAATTCAACTTGTGTGTTCCTCACATGTGTTGTTCATATCAAACTTGATAAGTGGAAGAGTTTTAAGATATGTAACTTACCCAATGAGATTGCGCTAACAAAAATGGTGAATGCGAGGATGAAGATGATGAGTGACGCCCTCCCCATTATTACAATCAATCGCCTAACTACGTGCTGGCCGACAAAGGCAGCAACTAAAGAAATGGCCACAAAATACGATGCTGCATGATTAGGAGAAAGAACAGGGTGTTTAGTTGTGTAAGCTCCAGTGCAAAATGAACTCAGATAGGAAGGTGAAGGGCACTACCATATGGGATAGGAAAACGCTTCAGGAGGTAATATTCTACGCCTGACATTGATGAGGAAAATGTCATTGCAAAAGTTGCCGTGGCACTCGAGACCTGGAAGAAGACAACTCGATTAGCTTGTGCTTGAAAGAGTAGTAAACAAATGTTCGAGATACCATCATCAAGCATCATGCAAAAATAATGCAAAAAATTATTCAGAAAACAGATCTTATCCAAGTTTCAAAAACTCTCATTAGGCTCTTCATCTTAATTTTGAATTGAGAGTGATATTTAGATAGGAATTCTATGTCGAAGTCCTCTTAATACTATCAAGGCCATTAAATCATGTTACTCTCAGCGATCTAGGGTCAACTACAAACATGAATTTTATCCTTTCATCTAGGGAGGATGGAATATCTTAATGAAGTGATGTCAGTCAGAATGCAAGGAATCGATTAAAAGTGCACAGCACGCACCTGGGGAGGAACACCAAGCTCCAAGAATACAGGACCTAGTATAAACCCACCTCCAAGACCAAGCAGTCCTCCAACTACACCAGCAAGGACACCAATCAAACAGTAAAATACAAGATGACGAACTGTATAATTTGACTCAGCCTCTCCTTTCGATGAAATTGTTCTCTTTCCTCTGTACAAGCTAACAGCTTCATATCCTGACACTCCTAAAGATACAGGAACCTGGAAGAAATTCTCAAGATTAGTGTAACTATATAAGTCGCTTACGAATGGTTCTCAATGCAAACAATGGTCAAGAGAATAAGAACCTGAAGGAAGTTGAGAAACCAATACCACAAGGAACAGGTTGATGTGTAATATTGCTGGAAAAGATACAAAAACATATCGTTTTAACAGTTTGTATATTGTTGTAAATCTATGGCTTGGGCCAGACTGGTCACCTTCAGAACTTGAAGAATAAGAAATGATATCCAAACAAAACAAAGAAGGCCAAGCTCCTTCCAGCACACATTTTCCATGATTGGTACCTGCAAATGCTCTACCTATCTTAGTTTCTTATTGTATAATTTACCACAGAGAGCACTGATGCAAATTAAATTTGCCAACCTCTGTCCTCAAAGCCTTTGATGCATCCCCAGGACCAGATGGCAGAGATTCGTACTCCACTTCTTCTCTTCCGGCTTGATATAGACTATCTATTAGTCTTAAGCATTTGATACCTTAAAAAGGTTAACTATCCAACTCACCATTTGATTCCTTACGCGCCGCCTCCTACAATTCAAAACATGGTTTAGGAAAGTCAGAATGCAATTGAACAAGGAGGGATTGACATTTCAAACCAAGATGAGGTACCAAACTAAGCACCTTCTTTGAGATAGTCTCTTTCTTCCATGTGTCTACTCCCCTTAAAAATGCCTTTGTTGATGTTCCTATGACAACAACCGTAAAACATGAATCCTTAGACTGGGCACAGCGGCAACAAACAGAATTAAGAACAATTGACAAGAGATCAGTTGGTTTACCAATGAAAAGGATAATAAGAAGGACCGTGACCATCCAATCAGCAAAGATGACATTAAATGCAACTCCAATACTAATGCCCAGCATTAGCATTGGTTGGAAAAGCAAAGCAAGATCGTAATCGATGATAGGCAAATCAAGAGTTGGATGCCTCAGCTTCAGGTTATAACAAACTGTAGATCCTGCAGCACCCATGATCATGCCTACGCCAGATTGGAACTACTTCAGTATAAAAAAGCGCAGCAAATGGAATATCCGAAGAACAGAAAGATGTATCTTGTAAAGAAAAGCAAAGATCCTAACACCAAAAACACTGACCAAGTGAACTGTTGGATGGTAGGCTGTTTTTCAAAAAGGAAGCACAAAAGTGGATCAAAGTTTTATATTTTGATTTATTTGAACTGGAGGTTACCAGGACCACCTTTCTTTAGGTTTTCCTTTCCGTTTTGGAATCATTGAAATGCATGTGATTTTATGAGTTCAAGAGTAACATACAATTTCATATCTTACATTTTGATATAGCCGTAGAAGACTTGGCATCGAATCCAATGATGAGGGTAAGCATCGGGACGTAAATCCCACCGCCTCCAACACCTCCAACACTCCCAAAAGCAGATCCCAAGAATCCAATGATGGTTCCGACAATGATTTGCCACCCAAATTTCATGGACTGCAGATAAAAAAAACACAAGAGGATTTTTTTTTTAATCAAGCCGAAGATGGAAGGAGATCACAAAGAAATAGTCGAGTCCCAAAAATCTTAAAGCGCGATCTTTTTACCGGCCAAACGTGCTGGTAGGAGGACTCATTCGGTCGCCACAAGAAATTTACAACATTCAGCATGTAATCGGACAGGCCAACCTCCTCGGCTTCGACTGCGTCGCCTACGGCGATCTCCGGTCGAATCCCTCGCTCCGCCGCCACAGAAGCGGCCACCATGAGGGAGACGAGCAGTGTCGTCCACAACATTCCACTCCCCCATTTGAACTCCATTCTCTACTTAAAAATCGAACCTTTTCTCAGTTCCGCGCAGTCTCAGAAGTCAAGCCAGGTGCCGAAACAGCGGGAGAGAGAGGAGGGGGCGGAGGAGGGAGAAGAAGAGGAGCGGAGCCGATGTCGGATTCGGAGCCGGCGTGCAGTTCGAACGCCGATAAACAGCGTCGGTATTTATGTCGTTGGAGTACGAAACTACCCCTGGCCTTGGTTTTAATTTCGAATGTTAACCTAATCAATAAATATCTTACCATTCAATTAAAAATAGGGATCTGTAATAATTAATTTTGATGAACTCAAAATTATTTTAAGGCTAATTAATAATTTTTTCTGATTAATTTTATATATAAAAAATATATGTTTTTTTAGCCCTACAACTTTTTAGCGAAATTAGTAAGTATTTTTTTCGCCCGGACATTATTTAACTGTCCCCATGTCACATATTTGGGATATGCCGCATGTGAGAATTGCTTTTATTTTTTTATAAAAAATTATTATTATTATTGATTCTGTTCGAGTGTTGAGTCGACGGTCGCTGGGGACGTGGTGCTCTCGTTGACTCCGCGTAGCCCTGTGAGTGATGTAGACCTTCGGCGATAACCTGCAAGCACAAAATCGAGCCGGGAAGGGGTTCCCGATGACGGTCCTTCCACGCTCAAATCAGTCTCTGACAGCAAGAAATCGAAGTAGAATGACGAGAACTGTAGCTACAGTGATGAATCACGCATACCTCTGTTGGAGTCTGGGGGTTCTTATATAGGCCTCCCTAAAGGCGCGTGCACGATTACCGAGATATGTATACTTCTCAAAGCATACCTGTAATGAATGTGTCAGAAAAGCGTGTCTGACGCCATACCTCAATAGCGCGAGCATATCCCTGGCGTGACAGTGGAAACTTTCATCGTACGATTCTTTGTTTAATCCGGCCGCCTACCATGCTACATGTCAGGACACTTGTCTCGAGGAAGATAGAGTTACCTACCCCTTTTGTCTCATACCAAGTCGGACGGAAAAACCGCTCGGCTAACATCGCGGTTGGCCGAGCAGGACATCTGCTCAACTAATCATACGAAGGTCTTGGCGCTGCTCGTATGAACGAGAGAACCTTAGTGGTCATGGTTCCCGTTCGGTCGAGACGAAGATCGCTCAGCCTTCGTCCCTTGCTGTTAAGCCGTGCTAGTCACTCGCCGGGCGTCAGGAGCTCGGCCTTGAGCCGAGCCGATCTGTCGAGATGCCGGGTTAGCTTTCCATCGATCGGGGGAGGTGATTCGTCCGATCGGGCGCCTACAGGGTGTTGACCACCTTGACCTCCTGCCGGACGGGCTCCACAGGGTGTTGACCACCTTGACCTTCTGCCGGTCGGCCCCCTTTTACCATCGGATCAATTATTATTAGCAATATTAAATTATAATTTGGATAAAAAATTTGAAAAGGACGTCCGCGTTCAAACTCCATATGTAATACCTATCTATCATCACATATAATCCTGGATTCCTGGTAATAGTATTATGATAGAATATTCAGATTGTTATCTAAATATCTACGATTCAAATCCCAATTACAACATCCCCAAAAATAATAACTGTTATTATCATTTTTTTATCTATCATCTAATATAAATATTCACTAATTAATATCATCATCAATGTTTAAGACTTTAGTTTAAAAATATCAAACTTTTAACCTTTTGAATGATATAAATTCATCTGTCAGTTTCATAGTATAGAATATAGATTGAGAAATTAATTTTTAAAAGGATAAAATAAAATTTTGAATTTGAAATGCAGGGCCATTTAGATTTTACATTTTAGTGCCATAATTTAATTGGCGAGGTTTGTCAGTCGGGATGAATGACAGATAGCACGAGCCTGGCACGTGCCGTGAGGATTGATAAAATAATAAGCCGCTCCACGTGTGAAAATTTTAATATTTAAGCACCTATTACATTTTTATGTATCAAAATCAGAGTTCGTTGGATCGTATCTTCTCGGTTTTCTTTCTATATATAGGAGTTGAGTTATAACGTTAACATAAAATATTTTTTAAATAAAAAAAAGATTATATAAGAAATGATATCCAAAGATCTTACGTCGTATATTATGTGCACATCCAAAAAAATTTTAATTTCAAACTTTCTTTAATACTTAATACTTAATAATGTAATTCAACTCCTAAATAAAAAAAAAAAACAAAAAACTACACGGGAAAAGGGGTTGTGTCTATGGTAGGATAGAATGAATTTAAATTCAGATAAAGGAACAATAATTTTTTACTTATAAATTCTTAATAAAATATATTAAAGTGCATTATAAGGTCTAATATACTCATTGATTATATCATCAATTTATTGTTAGGATTTCCTAGTAAAAATATATTAAACTTTTAAAATTCCAAACGATATAAATTTATAAGTCAGTTTCGTCCAAAACTAATGGTTGGACTTAAAAAATTTTAAATCATTTGAAATCAAAATTAATATACTTTTTATTAACCGTCTGAATGTAGATATCTTTAGATCTATTAAGACCATTAATTATTAAGACGTCAGGTTAAAAAAATATATTAAATTTTTAAATTTTCAAAGGATATAAATGCATAAGTCAATTTTATCCAAAACTAATTGATAATTTAAAAGAATTTAAATGATTTTAAATCAAAATTAATATATTTTTGTTAGCCTCCAATGTATATATATCTTTAGATCTGAATTTAATAGTATAAATTTGAGAATAATAAATTTTAGTAAGGATAAAATAAAAAATTTCAATTTGAAAGGATAAGAGGGATATGATGAATGTGATAAGTATTTTTGGAATATGAAAATTGAGTATGTGAAAATGAATAACATTCAAATTTTCTATTCAATAAAATGTATAATAAGTTTAAGTAATCAAAAAATAATTAATATATTATAAAAAACATTAAAAATTATTTTTTATTTTGAACCGAATCTAGCAGCATCCTACTAAAATTGTCTGTGATAAATGATAATCGTTCACAAAATCCATACATTATGGGGTAGGGCCCACTCTAGCTAACTTTAATTAGGGTAGGGACGCCCCCTAGCTAACGTTCAAAGCGTGTATACCTAATTAAGTAGCTAGATTCAATCTTGCCTTTTTGAATCAAACATAAATCTTAAAAAATTGTAGTTCATCATGCGATTTACTTACTGAGAAAATTATGGCATAAAATTGATATGCAAATGGTATTTTTTGATAAATTATTCGTTCATTGATTCCTTCATGCACTTAAACAAATAGATGACAGCTATGTCAACTTTGCTAGATCTCATGGCAAACGTGAGGTAGTCACCTTAACAAGACGGCCGTACATCTTGAAAGAAAATGGGGAAAATTTTTAAAATAAGTATAAACAGTAAAGTTATTAAAAAATAGGTAAAATTAAAATTTTTTATAAATATAGGTGAGAGATGCTCATATCCGGGATTTAAATCCTGGTTTTTTTTAAATTCCGGGATTTAAATCTCGGATATGATGAATTACCGGGATTTAAATCGCGATAAATTTTTTTAAATTTTTTTGAACATATTGCTTTTTTCATGCTTAAGTTTTATTTTGTAAAAAAATTTAAATCCCGGTATTTTTTTTTAAATTTTTTGAACATATTGCTTTTTTCATGCTTAAGTTTTATTTTGTAAAAAAATTTAAATCCCGGTATTTTTTTTAAATTTTTTGAACACCTTATTGCTTTTTTCATGCTTAAGTTTTATTTTGTAAAAAAATTTAAATTCGTAATAATTGTTTATAATTTCTTTTACAAAACTAATTTATTTTATTAACAAATGTTTAAATAATAATAATAAATTATAATTATATTTATTAAATATATTATAAGTTATATTAGAAAATAATTTCAATAAACTGAAAATAAAAGATATTATGAGATTTAGCAAATATATTTAAGATTATCACATCTAAATATAAGAAAAATCGACATTTATATTATTGGTAGAAAGATTGTCACGTCTAAATATAAAAACATTTATGTTACAAATTATATTCAATCGGTACCACATCTCGGACGTCGACGATTTCAGTGTGGAAGGAATCGTCTGAGAAAAGGAATTCTACCACCCATATTCTGCTCATGTGATTGTTGGACTATAGCGTCGTTATGTGCATCATTTCCAGCTTCTTCGTCATCCCCATGATTGCCCTCTTGTGGATCATCATCATTAGCTTCAGATAAATGGGAACGCATACTAGATATATCTACTGATTGGAGGTTAGACATTGTGGGCATGCGTTCCATTTGAAATGGAGCAAAAATATTTGTAGAAGGAGTAAAATAATCAGGTCCCAAACTACCCTGAAAGTGAGAGCCTGATTCAAACATTGAAAAATCTAAAGTGGTCGGGTGGCCAAAATCTCTATCGGTTGGCAACGATGATGAACTCGGAAATGGCTCTGAAGATGATTGGGGATCGGAGTAGTGGCCAAACCCACCTGATGTGGGATAACCACCAAAACTTGTTCGGGCTTGTGTGAATGAAGATGAGCCAGCTTGCATTGATAGATCTCTCCAAACTGGCGGTTCATAAATAGTATCACAGCTCATACGAGGAGGATCGACATACCTTTGCCTTGGTTGACGAGTTCTCGGACCTCTACCTGACGGTGCATTAACGGTAGGAGTGAACCCATAATCAGGAATATGCATATCATCTTGAATGATATATTCACTTGGGTAGTCCATGTATCTTCGTTGCTCTCCAAAAGCTCCAAGAATAGCCCCAGCCATCCGGTTATGCTGTCGTCCGATCGGAGCATTATCTGAGCATGATGAGATCCATGCTCTCTCGTGAGTATCAATCTAGCAGAAGAAAAAAAAAATTATAATGGTTGTTAAAGTACAATTGAATATTAATTTATGAAACAATTAGAGAATTTGGTAATATCTTACACTTCCTACATGAGTGGCCCCCTCGATTGTCATAAATCTTCGTGTTACTCGCCTGTACCAGTCTCCATATTGACTATGATAGTGTTGGGTCAATAAACTAGTATTACTGTGAACCACAAATTGTTGGCGGTTATTCCAAATGTTAATCTCTTTTGCCCATTCAACTCTCCAATCAACCTTATACTTTCCGTTTTGACTGGTTGAATGATAACCACAATGACGAAAAGGAGGAACATGGATAAACTGGAGCCAGCCGAATTGCCGTCGTACCCTATCTGGATAATACCATTCGACGACATTGAAGCATATCAAGGGTACTCGAGCTGTCCAAATGTCCTGCCCGGATAGACAAATCGGATCTAATTGGTGAATAAATTGAGCATATGGCTCCCAAGAGATCTACATAAGGTCATAACAATTAGTCTTTACATTAATATAGCTAACATTATAAACGACAAAAGTTAAAATAACAAAGATCTTACTTGGTGGTGTGTTTGAACGTCGAATTCATATCTCCATCCCTGCAACGTGAATCACGGTGATTGTCGCGCTTCTTTCTTACCTACCCACCTAAAATCATAATTTTATTAAGTGAATGAGCATATAATACTTTAATCTAAATAATATGAACAAATAACTATTGCACCTAGTCCCGAGCGAAAGCATGGGTGTGTGCTCTATCCCACCCCTAATAATAGGACGACATTGAGTGAATCGCTCCCATGCCCATAGCTGCAGAAGCAATAAGGGACCCGATATCTGACTAATATATGGGTCAACGGCATTACACAAATTGCGGTATAAGTATGCAAGGCATGCGCTACCCCAACTATACTCTTGCATGCGATGTAAATTCTCAACAAATTGAAAGAACATGCCGTGCACATAACCCTCTGTTTTAGAGCCCATCAGATCACCACCTATCATTCGCAATATAGTGGCGCGAACATAACACTGTATAGTTTCGTCGGTTGCATTGGTGGGAAGTTTCGTTAGATCGAAGGTTTTAGCCAGCCACCCAATTGAAAGACGTCTCGGCTTCATATTAGAGGGGTGTAGAACTTGATCAATGAACCTTAAACAATAGTCATATATGTCAACATTCGCTCTACCAGATATCGCTGACCCATGTATAGGTAGACCCAACAGAACTGCAACATCTTGCAAAGTTACTGCCATCTCTCCTTCGGACATGTGAAATGAATGTGTTTCCGACCTCCATCTCTCAAGAAGAGCAGTAATAAGTGCTCCATCAATACGACGATATCCAACCTGGAAAACCCCTAAGAATCCCGCTACGCTCATCCAATAAATAAAACGATCATTTTGAATATTATACTCATTTTGATGTAGACTGGTTCGCTTCACAAGTAAAGGTTCAAGGTAACTGGTGTCATATGACTCTCCGCGACTTGCTCTAACCTGAAGAAACATTGTACAACAAATTAATTTTATCATAACCATAACATATGTGAACAATACAATAACAAAAAAAATAACGACACAATTTATTTTATTACCACATTATCCCATACTGTTTCGGATCTATGCGACGTCTGCAGATGTAATAACTCGCCATCAACTGGACCTGGATGTCTAAGGTAATCGGCACGTCCAGGCCTGCGGTCCATATCTATACACAGATACAAATGAATATATGTATATCAAATATTATATCATACTTACACACATAATCTTTATAAATATAAGTACGGCATACATAATATCAATAATGTCTTACAAAGTTAATTAAAAACCACATGTCTTACAAAGTTATAAAATATTTTAAGTTACACACGCACAAAAAGAATTAAACACGTGGACAAGTTTTTCTATTATGTCCAGGTTGCCCACACCGTCGACAATGTTGCACTCCGCTTGTGGATGGTCCAACGTCCATCTCATTTCTCCTTCTTCCCACTGGCTTACCCTTTTTTCTCTTCGTGTCTGGGTCAGGTATTAGGCATCGACCATCATCACCTTCCACAATTGGCCAATAGGCCTTATTACCCAAGGGATGAAAACTACTTCTATAGCATTTGATCGTAGTTGACAATAAATACACAGCATCTATATAGATAAAATAATCTCTTCTAGTTGCCATACATGCTGCTATTGCATGCGAACAAGGTATCTTCGTCCCCTGAAATTTTCCACAACTACAATGTTGAAGCCGAAGATGTACCATTTGCTTATTACCTCCTTTTCGCATTTCATGGGAGTATCCAGTCTTCACTTCAAAAACTCCATCTTCACGATTAAAAGAGGTTACCTGATGGGTGTACGCAACTTTCAAACGTCTATCAAGCAATTTGAGGCACTGCGAAGTGTACACTTTGTCATTGGCCATCTGATCAGAGTACACATTTCTTCTGTTATCAAAGTACTTGACCATGTTATAAAATGTGTGCTCGATAAGGGCAGCAACAGGTAAACGACGTGCATCTTTCAAAACTGAATTAACACACTCAGCTACATTTGTATTCGCATGCCCATATCTGTGACCCCCCATCATGGGACATTGACCATTTTTCTATTGGGAGCGATGTAATCTAATTCCATGCCTCATCATTCCTCTCTTTTAGCCGCTCCAAAACTCGCTCACACTTTCTTACTTGACACGTCCTCCCTATAATGTGACATCGGTTAGATGTTGTATATAAAACATGTATGTATAAGTATTAATAGCATTGCGAAGTTTTGTAACCGTACCAGCCTTTATGAGTAAATTCTTGAGTCCAACATTTTTGAAGTGTGTGTTAAAATTGCTGGCCACATGACGGAGGCAATAGCGATGTTTTGCATGAGTTTCATCCCAACCGAGATATTGATTATTCATTGTCTGCATAATTCCAATATGTCTATCGGAAATGACACATATACCATCACACCTTACTACATGTGTTCGAAGGAGCGCCATGAACCATCCCCAACTGTCCACATTCTCCGATTCTACCAGCGCGTAAGCCAGTGGAATCACAGAGTTATCTCCATCAATGGTTGTTGCAGTTAGGAGTGAATGTTTATACTTACCATAAAGGAAAGTTCCATCAATTTGGATCACTGGCTTTGTGAGCTCGATACTGTCGATAGCTGGTTTGAATGACCAAAATAGTCGACGCAAAATTTTTTTGTTGAATTCAATTGCACGATGCCTGACATGAGTGTGATCATCGAATGCCCACCATACAACACTTCCAGGATTTGTCTGTTGCAGAGATGCAAAGAAATTTGGTAGACGTTGGTATGATTCATCCCAATCACCCCAAATTCTAGCAATAGCCTTCTGTTTAGCCTCCCATGCTTTCCTATAGGAGGGTTTGAAATGCAACCAATTGTGAATTTCAACAATAATACTTCCAACTGACTGGGATGAATCTTTCTTCACCCCTTCCAATATGCAGTTGCATATAAAGTTTGAGTCCAATTGTCTATGATCAAGCGATATAGCCCTCGCAACACATGTGTGTGGACCTTTATATCGTGTTATGCCCCATCCTCCACCAAGTTTCTTTAGCCTTGCCGCGCGTAACTGCCAACTACACCCATATTTAGTGTTCCTACATACGACTGACCAAACACGCGAACTTGACTCAGCAACTTCATATTCTCGACTGCAATTCAAAGAATACTGTTTAACTGCATTAATTACATCTTCCTTCTCTTGAAACTCCAATGTTGTATCAAATTCTGTACCACCTACCATTCCAACTGTGTTACCCACTGATTCGATCCAATCTGCTGAAACAGGGTAGTTGGCTCCCACAGTAAACTGAAATGCTTCAGGCACTTCGATCATTGCCTCTTCCTCACAATCGTCTTGACCGAGTAGCCCATCACTATCTTCCTCTTCTGAAGGGTTGGACTGACAATCATTTGTTGCTATCGGTATGTCAATGCTTTCAGGTAGTGGGACATCTGAATGACTCAATACACGAAAAGACTCCATAACTTCATGTGATGGACCAGCCTCATCATAAATACTTGCGCCGAGACTTGGTTCAAATGGAGCTTCAGACAATGCCTGATTCAGAACATACACACTTTGTCGATCACATTGTAGAGTTGAATCACCAAACGGTTGAGAACTTGGAGCACATACACTGTGACGACTAGGCAGTATAAAAGGATCACCAATTAGCTCTGAAGTAGGAGCATATACACTATGCCTACCACTTTGCATAACAGGTTCATGCAGAAGACCCAAACTACGATCACAAAAACTTCGTCTACCACCCAGCTCTGCCTCCTGAGTACATACACTTCTCCTACCCTTAACTCGATATTTTCTAGTTTTCACATATAGCTGAGGATAACTTGTACTTTCAACAACAGCAATACTATCAACAAGGGCACGTATATCATCACCATCTTTGACCTCCATACAATAATAATGGATGTCTCCATTTGACATACAAGGCAATCTGTATATTATATCAGATATAATATCATCTGATCGGAGTTCCAATTTCTGGCTTATGGACTCAACAAGGTCACTATACTCAAAATTCTCTTGCAAAAACACTACCCGATGCGACCCTCCTTCATAATCTGCACCGTGCTCACCCTCAACGATCCTGCCTCCATAGCTAACAAGGACTTTTATTCTTGAAGTCATTCTACAATAAATAAGTAATGGTACACCGAATTTTAAATAAACTATAATTTATAAACATAAAGAAATTCTCAACAAACAAAATATCATAACACGTTTTTTTAATTAAACTAATGAAATACATTATTTTTTATTTTCACATCTCTTAAATTAATATTTTTCATTAGTTTAAAATTCAAATTTATTGTCAAGATAAGGTTATTTTAAACACATCAAAATTTTATTTAATAATAAACTAAATGTACTAATTACATTATGCTTAATAATACTTTAAAAAAAGTAAAAACCTATACAACTAAATTACTAACGAGTTATAATACAAATCTAATATAAAAACTACATAGGATACAAACACTATATATTTTCACTACATTATTTAATATGTTTTTTCTTAGCTTTATGGATGTTCTTGAACAAGACTTTTTTGAAAGACAATGATTTTCTTGATCAAGATTATTTTAAATCTTATTCAACTGAAATTATTTGATAGATCTTGAGAAGTTTCCTAATTTTGAACCCATTATATGTTAAGAAAGAGGCATTCGTCCAAGGTAAAATAACATTTGTTTATTACACAGCTTGTTTTAATTGAGTTATAAGGGAAACGTTATTCGATATGAATACAATTTTTTTTTACAACTTATGATTTTCTGGTTTTTTTTGTGCTAAATTTTAATATAACAAGAAGCTCATGATCACAATTATCATGTTCGTTTCATCATTTTTTTATTTCTTTTTGTTATTATTGTCATAAGCATTTATTAAATACTTTTGATCTTGTTATAGGAAGCCAAAAAGGAAAAGTAAGAACGAACAGAACATTATAAAGAATTTATAATAAATGATTATAAAATAAAACAAAAAAAAAAGACTTATAAAATTATTAGCATCCTTGCATAACTGATTAGCACAATTTATGAAATTAACTATTCAACAGAAAAATCGATCATGCCAATTATGAAAACAACGTTGCTCAATCACTCAACAGACCGTAGAATCAATCAAGACATGAACCAAGTTCTCCTCACTAAAATTGCTACATCGTTATACCCTCTAAGCTAGGTTTATAAGAATCATGCCTTTGCATAGCGAAAAATAGCAACAATTATTGAGAACTCATCTGCTTACGGATATTGCACATGAAACATCCTTACCGGTTCTTAATTCATTTATTTAAAATTTAAGCAACCGATACCGGAAGATAAATAAAATTTTAATCTACTTGTAGAAATGCTCTCGAGATAAAAAAATTACCTGTTTTATCACGATTTTGCTCTTCCTAGCTCGTTCGCAGCCTCAATTGCTTTGAAAGCTTTCGCTTCAGAGCCTCGCTTCACATTTATAAAGAGAATTGATGCACTACGCATGTTAATTAATCACTGTTCCTCAATTAATCAATTTGTCCTGCCAATTTGATTCCGGCTCATTTAATCAATCAGCAGGATTCCCGTAATATGTCAGCGAAATTTCCGCGCGCTGTATGTCAGCGAAATTTCCACGCGCTGTATGTCAGCGAAATTTCCGCGATTAAGATTCGATTTGATTTCTCTTTGCATGCAGCCGCGTCATGCAAATTAAACTTGTCCACAAGCGGAGTGCGAAACCAGATGCTGCACAATATAAAATTAATAATTATATATTTTTTTTAAAAATAAAACTTAAGCAAATGACATTAAAAAAAATTACCGGGATTTAAATCCCGGTAATTCATCATATCCGGGATTTAAATCCCGAAATTTAATAAAATAAATTAAAAAAAAAGAACCGGGATTTAAATCCCAAATATGAACACCTCTCATCTATATTTGTAAAAAATTTTAATTTTATTTATTTTTGTAATAACTTTACTGTTTATATCTATTTTAAAATTTTTCCCACTATACTCACGGTAGCAACTTTGCTAGATAAAAAAATGAAGAAAAGGCTACGATTTTTTTTAATTAAATTGTGATTGTTTAAAAAAAAAAAGTATATTTTTTATTATTGAATGCTTATAAGTACAATGATTGCAAAACATGTTCAGAAATACCAATTTATTAAAAGAAACTATTAAAATTTTAAATAAATCTAGCAAGAGGTAACATGATATGATCTGATTATCAAAATTAATTAACATTAATTAATACAGCCAACACAACACATCATGAATTATTGCACTATGAGACAGCATGAGGATCAGTGCCCATCTCTTTGTTGTTTGCTTTTTCTAACACAAGGATCCCTCAAAGCTCATATCAATGAACGGTCAACACTGGAAAAGTTAGAACCAAGATTGGATTCTTCATCAGTCGAAGAAAAACGACGCGTGAAAAGAAACAATAGTTGGTAGATTTGAGGAGAAGACAAACAAAAATGTTCATTTTGTGTTGACGACTGAAGCACGTACGTGGAGAGTTCACTTTGGGAGAGACAGTAAAGTTGCAGGGCAGTTGCTCGATGAGTGGTCCTTTTGGCTCTATTGGAAGACCTTATCAAACAAGAAGTCAATGAGATACAGCACAGGTATACTGTAACATCATCTACAAATGTGTGCAGAGAGTACTTTTTTGGAAAAGACGTCAACAATTGCTTTGCATAGATAGTTTAAGAGCTGAAAGGATATCACCAGTGTTGAATAGCTTGTGAAGAGTTCATGCAAAGCTGGTGATTATGAATCTCCAGCATCCTTGAAGCAAAATGGATCTCTAAAAGTAGTTCAAATGTTCTACCACTTATCCAACTACCACTGCATGAGTCCTGTACCGAGTCGAGTGGCAGCTGTGCCAGGAACATGAGATTGGGCCCACAAAATTCTGACTGTTTTAGGCTAGCTTCAACCAAACATTTGCTTCATAGTTCAGGTCTTGTTGAACTTAAATCTCTATTCCAATCTACCTGGAAGGAGTTATTGTTTATTCTGCGATTTAGAATGGCTATGGAAAGTTGTTTTCTAGGTTCACCTGATTTCAAATGTAGGAACTATAACCTCCTCCAAGTGGAACTTTGGGCTTGAATACTGAAACTGCTTCAAGGAGGGGACAAACACTGAAACCGATGCTCTGAAGATGAGAAGTAAAAGATTAGTCTGCGCGAATTGCAATACATTTTTAACTTAGAATCCATGACCTATTCAATACGAAATTCATTATTTGCACTGTGTTTTCTTGTTTTACAATACTATCATCCTCTGATTAAGGCAATAAACAAAGTTCTACTAATAAGATTCACTGGGATTACAGATTTACAAAGTGAACCTGTGATTGTGAAAGCCCATTTTCTTGTTGACAGTAGAAGAATACATACAGTATCTATGCAAGGAAAAAGGAACAAAGAAAAAAAAAAAGAGTTGAAAAGCTGTTTTATGGCACATAAAATATGGAAGAAAAAAAACATTCATTGATGTCCATTAACAGTTATTCTAGGAGTACTACAATGAATTTAGACTCCTTTACATTGTTCAATCGATGCCCAGTTAGTTAGAGGATGACATATTTACTAGCAGGATCAATTCCCGACGAGCACATGCCCTTAGAGAAAAAACTCCTCTCACTCCCTAGTCACTTGGCAGTCGGCTATAGACGAACCTCATGATTTACCTCCCTTCACATAACTTGGGGACGGACTATAAGGGGCGCTTGAGGTGAACATAATCATCTTTTACTACAATCATCGGTTTATGATTCATGTAGAGCAGATATAATGACCCTAGAATTTTTTAAAATAAAGTATCTCTTGCTCATTATTGAGAAGCACCATACATAATAATGCATTATTTTTTCCCCCGAAATTTATCCTTCTCACTTAGTTCAGTTAATAGATTAATGGCACACATTAGTCTAGGAAAACTACATTTATGATCAATGAAAGCATACCAAAAACATGGAAAGTAATTCTTAGCAAGATTTAGATTCCAAATAAGATATTGTTGTGTATATAATAAATTACACAAGGTTCTCAAGTATCAATCCTTTCAAGAGAATTTCACCTCAAAATATTAATATCAACTTAGACACTAACATTCAAACAAGCAAAATAAAAAAGACCATCCATAGCTCAATGCAATAAACTAATATCTACTTTGATCTCTTTTCTACCCCTCTTCAATAATCCATTTTAGATATTCAGTGAAACATATTCACTGAGAAAACCAAGCACACACTAACCTGCTTGGGAGGCTAGATTTTTACCAAAAGTATAGATGAAAAGAATAATGCACATCAGCCACAAACATTTCATGAATGATTAGAAGTAATAAATGTGTCCAGAAACTTACTGGGATACTAACAAGTAAACCTTCTGAAGTAACAAGCACAGGCAGCCCCTTCCTTGCAGGCAGTGGAATTGATTTCAAAACCTTTAAAGCACTTTGTGCTGACCAATGAATGAATCTGAAATGCTCCATTTTCTTTTCTGCAGTTTTAATCAAGCCATTTATTGAGGTGTCAGCATAAGCTCCGACATCTTTAGATACTTGGTTCTTCAAAATATTTCCAAGAAACAACCAATCTGCCTCAACCATACATCGTACTTGAAATGTCATATCTGGTTCAACCCTGCAAATTTGACAAGACTGGTCTTGTATTCCCTCCAAAGAATATCCATCTCCTTCAACATGTCCATGGATTCTCCATGTGACCAAGAACCTGTTCATGAAGAAACATGTTTGCCCAGGAAGAATACTTATGCTTGGAGCACCAGCACATTTTACCTTGTGTCTCAAATCAGGGTCACTTTCAACTCCTTTGGAACTAAACTTCTCGTTTTCCTCTGCTTGCAACAAGGAGATAAATTTTAATGTCGAGTCACTTATAAGATTACGCCTTCTTGCTTCAGTTAGAACAGACACAGAAGAGTTTGCATGCATGAGGGATACATCAGAAGCTTCAAGGAAAAATTGATCAGAGTATGATTTTGCATCTGCAATTATCTGATGAATCTCATTATGCAACAAAGATCTATCCCCAGATGAGTACATCAAAGACAACCCCATCTTCGATGATTGAAGTGAATCAACAGAACAACAAATCAAAAGTTTTGTGCCTTTGGATTGTGGAGCAGGGGAAAGGTAACAGCCAGCAACAGTGAGTGAGGTCTGTGGAATTGCAGAATAACATGATTAAATAGAATTGACAAAACAAGAAAGTATTCCTTTTGTATATATCTATTGAATTTATAGTTTTAACTAGCATGTTCAATGCAATTGATTTCAGAAAACCTATTTTGATCATCATTTTGGAAAAACTAAATAAACCTGAATGAATCATCACTATGCTATAAATTGAAACAAACCAGTACTCATGTTTTAGCATCAGGGAGCATAGTTTCATGTGTGTTGTTTTGCTTCTAAAGGACCAAATTTCACTCACAAATTAAAACTTGCTGTAATTTCAAATAGATTATGTTCAATTGTAGTATATTTCAGAAACTTCCCAGCAAATAAGTGAATAGTTATATAACTCCAATAGCTAGAACTACAGAAGTATTGAACCCACAAAATTCAAAATATAGAAGGCAACTAATAATAAAAGAAATAACAGATTTCCACCAAGATATTTGGGTTAATACCTCACTAAAATAATGATAATAAATCAATTCTATTCGAGATAAGTCCAACAGGAAGCAGAGTAAAATACCACAATATAGAAAAGCTGAAAAACCTTGCATGGGAAGTTCCGGATGTAGTCCAGCAGCATCTGGGAGGTATGCCCACGAATAGGTCTGTGCCTTTGGGAAATGAACTGTAAGTTAAGATTAAGAATTTATTTAAGAAGTCAACTAAGAACTGGCATACAAAGTAAATGCCAATATGTCTCTCAAGTGTACAAGGCACTTTCAGGATAGAAAGAAAATGAGCAACTGTTACCTGTAAAATCCATGCTGCATATCTTGACAAGCAAAGGTCATCAATGCAAGATGGCATTAACTTCACTAGATCAATAACTGCATATCCAAGCTGCAACAGCAACATATAATTAGCTGAAGATAGTTATCAGTATAAAGATGTCTTTTACTCATGTTTTCCATCAAATTAATTTGGTTTTTTGAAATAGTTAATTCAATGTGCCACTTACATCCAGTTATAACTTATCTACCTGATTATCACAATTCATAGTACAGTAAACTTGTTCATTCCAGCTCTAAAATTTTCCACTTTAAATATCATACATTTGTTGACAACAATAACCCATGGTCACTTCCACTAGTGGGCATCTATAAACCACCATTGCTAAATCAATTCAAATGAAATCTATCAAAACTGAAAAAATAGTTTATAGGTTTATTAGTTTTGTTTTATATAGTAAGTGAAGTCAACAACTTCTGTTTGAAGTATATATAATCACTAAAAGCCAATACAATAGACACATTCATCATCAGGTCATAATTCCTCTATTATGAACCAGTGATATAATAGTTTGATTTTTTTTCATAATGTATATGCATCTCCCAGTGGCTTGGTTGTTGTTGTAATGTATATGCATCTCCTATTGTTAAATTATATTTTGATCGGACCTTTTCTTGTTAATCAGCAGAAACCATGTATTTTGATTGGGCTTCTCTTGATTTACATTCATGTTTTATTTTTTGATTTAAAACTGAACTGAACTTAAACAAAAGTGATAAATTTGTTTAAGTTTCAAATCTTCTGAATTGATTTTGGTTGAGTTTCAGTTTGGAATATTAAAACTAAAAAGTTTCAAATTTCCCTGTGAAACCAGTAAACCAGATCCACTTCCATGAATCATATACATTTTTTTTTACTTATATGAGCTAGTTATAAGTGAAAGCAATCCCAGTTCAAATAATACTAATCCACTCAATACAACAACAAACTCAGATAGACTTCTGCTTTGAATCCACTATCCAGTAGGTTCTTAACTTGCAACCTACAAAATCCATGACCTCAACAAAACCTGAATCATATCAGAAAATATGCTTCAAGCAGCTTAATCAGAGGTATTTTCTGTAGAAGAATCAAACCTACCTCCATGATGGTCACAGAGTCCTTTATCATCTTAAGGCAAACAGTCTCAACATATGCACGAACTAGCCGACAAGCAGAGATAAGTCTATGTGATTCTAATTGAAAATGATCTGGGAGAAGAAATTCAAAGACACAGCAATGTGAATATACTAATATAGATTGAAAAAAGTGTCTATAAATAATCATTAAATAGTACACATGAAAGAATTGAATCTTTATAATTATCGTACCAAAATAAAAAATGAATATAAGTTTTCATGAAGGGATTCACAAGCAGAAGTTCTAAGCTTTTAGGATCCTTTCATAATGTTTTCAAGTTGCATCTATAGGTACATGTAGGGGAAAAAAGTGCATGATAATTTTTTATATATGCCTCGGTCACAAGGAATACATAATCAAGTAGACTGATCCTTCTTCAAAAGTGAGACATCAGCATTACCTGGTGTGAAATATCAAACATTACCAGGTTATCTTGATATAGTACCTAAGTTATCCAACAACTTATATCAAATCAAAAAGATCTAATATCTAAGTATTACCTGATGAGAAGCTCCTTAGACTGGCTCGTATTCTGTTACGAGTGTACAACGGACTTTGATTTGTCGGATCTTCCACCCAATCTTGGTTAGCTCCTTGGCATATCTGGAAACAAAAGTATAAATAATAATAAATTAGTAATCTAAACACGCACACAGTTACCGAAAAGGCTTAAGATGTTATAGTAACTCACATTGTACATGTCATCTTTATTAAATTCTAGCATAGGTCGCACCAACAAAATACCATCAGAATTCTCACTACCTCCTAGTGGCAAGGGAAACAATTGTGAGATGAATGCCATGCACGAAAGTCCAAGAACTCCACTATTACGTGATAATCTAAGAATTAAGAGCTCCACCTGCAGTAATTGTATTTTCAACAAATAAATTAAGATAAGAATTATGAGATACCCAAAATTCTAGAAGCAGTCAACTAGGAATTTTTACTAAGAGACAACCCAATTTCCAAAGCTTTCATTTATTAGTTGGCAATACTAAGAAACCACATACATATAAGAGCATCCACACCAGCATCCCTATCCAAAATGCATAATTTAGGGTAAATAAGTTACTTTATTAAATTTGGATATCCACTTTTCAATACATCATATATCAACTTCCCTATTTCTTCTCTCTCCTCTATAATGTTTAGGGAATGGAATCCATTCCCTAAATTTAGAGAAGTACTGTTCATAAATGCATAATTTAGGGAATGGATAAGGTAGCTGATGCAAAGATTTTTTAGCTAACCTATCCAAAATTTAAGGTAAAATTTTTGAATAGAGTATCTGATGTAGATGCTCTGAAGAAAACATCTAAAATGATAGTAAGCAAGTTCACACACAAAGTACCAGAAGAAAAGGAGAGCACAAAGATATGTACGATTCCTCTACTTGCACTGAAAATTCTAAACTTGTGAGCAAACTGAATTAAAGAACTCAGACCTGGTCATCTGCATGGTGTGCAATAAGCAAAACTCCAATGTGTTGCTTGACACAGACATCCTGAAAGATTTGATACCTGAGATTTTTACTAATCAATCACAAACTAGTGAAGGTGCAAAAAAAAAAAAAAAAACTCGTTTAAAAATCTTATGGTCTTAACAAGTGTTCAGAAAGAAGCTAGATCCACCTATTTAAGTTTTCCTCCATACTCATAACTTACAATTCCATATGGTTACTAAAATCCAGTATTCAATCAACATGTACAACACGTACAAAACTTAAAAAAAACACACAAATTAACAGTTAGACCCTAGTAAATTGTTGTTAGAGTTACACACTAGTTTGATTGTTTATCTATTTCCAACACCAATTAATCAGGTGCCTTAGAGTAAGTTCAAAGAATTACATTGACGATAGCTACATAGAAGATTTAATTCTGGAAGGGAAAAAGGAAGTAGAGGACCTCATTTCACGAGCAGCCTCTTGTACATGACCATGCTTCGGCCGACCATGCGACCAATCACAATTCTCAATCTGGCACATGATACCTAATGCAAGAAATTCCAAAATCACTAATATAGAAACCAGGAACACGACATGCAAGACACAAACATGCAACAATTGATTACCCATTTTGTTAACTCTATCACGAACCAAAATCGCCTCCTCCGTGCTCTCGGCCCGCAATCTATGGTCCACTATGATAGCCACAAGCCCTTCAATAAACCCTGAACTCTCGGTCTTGCCGTTGAAACCGCTCAACTTCCATCCCGCCGTTAAGACGCACAGTGCCATGCTATCTGGGCCGCCCGAGACACCCAAAGCTGCCGGCAAACCAAATAACTTCATTCATTAAAGTAAGGAAAGCACGGAAAAGCACAAAAAGATGAAAAGGAAGATATTTGAGCACCGATTCGATGATGGGGTTTAATTCCAGCGATGGTCATTCTCCGGCCAAAGGCCTCCCTGTACTGGGAGATGTCTGGAGCGGAACACCTGCAGAAGCAGCGTCGGAAAGTTGGGTGCGGCGAGAGACGGAGTACGCACTGCATTTGCTAGGGCTCTTGAGGAGTTGAGAGCGGCTTTGTTGCTCAACCAACTAGAGAACGATGGCGGAGACGATAAGAGGAAGCGGCCAGTTTGGGCTTCGCTCCTGCAGATCGGAACCCGTTTGTATATCCAATAGCCCATTCATCAAAACGGATCGGGCGTAAGAAATACTTATCAAGTATGGGGTACGTTTGTAAAGGCCGAAGCAAGTACCATACGCAGTCTCGTGATTGGGTCGGATTAGAAGTAATCCGAACCCGAGAAAAAGGTAGGAAGGAGCCCGCTGTTCGTATCGGGCGGGAGGGAACCGAGATTACACATCCGACTCCGAAAGCACACAGGAAGTCTCCAGAATTATTTACAGCCGCCGCCACGGTTCTCCAATTAGGCTTCCGTTTCTCCCCTTTTCCAATCTCGATCTCTCCCGCGCGCGATATCGTTCGACCATGGCTACGGATCTCGTGACGAAGGCGAACGAGGCTTTCGTCGACGACAACTTCGACCTGGCTGTCGATCTCTATACGCAGGCCCTCGAAATCGACCCCAAGAACGCCGATCTGTACGCCGATCGCGCCCAGGCGAACGTTAAGCTCGGGAGTTTCACCGGTAACTAATCATTGATGAATCGCCTCAAGCCGTCTTCGTATTTATGAGTTCCTTTACTTATTTCTACTTTCTTCGCCGTTTGATAATATCCGTAGATTAAGCAGAGTTAGGGTGTGTTTTGGGTTCCTGAATGATTAAGAGTATGATGTGGATAAGCAGTACAAAGTTACTTGGAGTATGTTTTTTCTTTCTGACTATTTGAGAGTGAAAAAGTTTACTGAGATTTTCATTCTAGTCGGATCATAATTGATTTGCATCTTTTGACACAATTGTCGAGGTATGATTATCGGTAAGTTCTAGTCGATTGTATCTGCTGGAATTCATCTTTATATTTCACTTCTTTTAAGTAGAATCGTCCGGACATGATTAGTAGGCAGATGCTTAAATTTTTTTATGTTGAAAAATTGTCCTTAACCACTAAGTTTTCGTGTTAAAAACTAACGGGAATATCTTCAAGTTATTACATAAGCAACACTGTAAAAAAGTAACAGTGTGCAAACCATGGTTAAAATTATGGATGTTTTTTTACCAACAAGATGAGCAAGGTTGATAAGGTTCATCAATCATCATTTTCTTGTTTTTTTTTTGTGTGTGTGTGTGTTTAGTTTCCTCTTTCCCCTTTTGTATCTTTGTAGACTACCATAAATTTGGTTGGTATGCTTGGGTATCTATCGAATTGTTGCAATTGATGTTTGATTGCGAAGAGAACGAAGGTTTTGTAAAGTAGATTTTTATGATTTGACAAATAATCGAACTTATTCAAATTCATTTTGCACAAGACCTGTTGCATAGACTTTCATATTTTGTTAGTTTTGACTGTATGCATGTTACATCGGCAAATTCTTAGATGAAGCTGGCATTTGCAGATGAAAATATTTAACTTCATGGAACTTAAACTATTGTTTCTTTTTCAAAAGCAGATAAAAATTCTAGCAGCTTCCACTATGATGGAATCTTAAGTTTTTGCTGTCATCTTCTTGTTTCTCTTGAGCATCCCATTGAACTAGAATTTAGCAGTATTATTTATGGCTTATGAGTCCATAAATAAAATTTTCTATGAGAAATATACTTGCAAAATTTTGATATCGGATAAGATCTTTAGCTTTAGCATCATTCTTTTGAATTTTGCATGTTTGACATTAATATTTTCTGTCTAGTTATAATCATCCAAGATATTTAAGCATTCCAAATGAGTGGATAGCATTTAGAAGTCTTTCACACGCACTTTAGTATACAATGCCCACTCAACGAATTGCTGCCATTTGTTCTCCTAATCCTTGTATGTTTTTTATTCAAACTTAACCTTTTCTAGAAATTCTGCAGAAGCAGTTGCAGATGCAAATAGAGCAATTGAGCTTGATCCATCGATGCCTAAAGCATATCTGCGGAAGGGGTTAGTTTTTTTTTTTTTTTGTCACTTGTTGATCCTGTTTTCTGGATCATTTTATGGTTATTTTTATTAAATTATTTTAAATTCAGATGGCAAGCTCTGTTACTTCTTTGCTATAGCCTATTTACATATGTAGCTCTGTTTCGGTTTAAAATTTCAATTATTTCACAGTTGATAATAAGGTATACTTTACATGCTTGAAGTTAATTAGTAACTAAATCAAGCTGTTTTGGCAGTTCATTTCATTCTAAGTTGTTAAAACGTGCACTTGAGTGAAAGCTTTATGTCAAAATATTAACTGTGCTGATTTGTCTCAGACATTGATTCCATATGATTTCCTAGTTGACAGGCAAGCAACCTTTGGAACAACAGATGATTTGAACTCTGATATCGAGGTGGATGATAAAGTGAAACGAAAAATACTTCTAATTTTAGAACCACTACACTCTAAGTTGGTTTATAATTTAAATTTAGTGAATTGGAAGTTCCCTTTGATTTGATTGTATAGACAGATTAACTCAGCCAATGTCTTTCATGTTTGTAAAAGGTTCTACTTGGCTTTAGTATTAGTTGAGAACTGATTGGATTAATTTGTTATTCCTGCCTAGTTCTGCTACCTTTTAAGGCTATATTGTGTGTTATTTGTGAGCTTGAATTTTTACTATCACTTCATTGCTCAAAAAATGCTGGTGTGTTCTCACGCAAAGAAAGAATACTGACATTTGTAGGTCTCTAACAGGACTGCTTGTATCAAACTTGAAGAGTACCAGACTGCAAAAGCAGCTCTCGAAGCTGGTGCTTTGTTGACACCTGGAGATACGAGATTTTCTAAATTGATCAAGGAATGTGATGAACGCATAGCAGGTACCTTCTTGATTGTAGTATTATTTCTTCCATAACATGCATTGTACTAGCTATGTTTAGATGCACAGAGACATTGCATGAAAAAATTGAATGCATCCCTGATTATCTCATAAAACCTTTTGACATTTTTGTTTCTTTTCCAGTGAAAAAGGACCATGAATGAGCATGCTAAGAAATAGACTTTAAGTGCTTGATAATGTATTGTAGGTTGATTAGTTCTCAGATTTTGTAACTTCCTTTCCATTCTTTTTCATTATTTGACATTTATTCATCAAAATCTCTCTTTGTCCATACATGTCTATTTAGAGGAAACTGCTAACTTGCAACAAAAGCTAGTAGCAAATGCATTGCCAAGTAGAGCAGTACCATCATCAAATACAACTGCTGGAAAAACAGATGGGTCTCATGCAACACCTTATCTACGAAGTCAAACAAAAGAAGCACCACAAAAACCAAAATACAGGTATATGGTGGTTTATCATTTAATTATTAATCAGAGTTACATACCTGATTTCTCTTGATTTCATAGTCTGTTTTATTTATTTATCCTAGTGTCCTCATACATATATTCAGCATTACATTTCTTTTAGTGTAGCTTCCAAATAGGTTGGCACCGATTTATATGGTCTTCAATTATGTTCGCACATCTAAATATATACTGTTTAACTAAAATATATACGTATATATACTTTTAATCTAATTGGATAACTGTTCATTACTCATTTGTATTAACATTTTTATGAAAAAAATATAGCTCATTTTTAAAGTTTCTATTACCATTTTTACATTCAATAATTAAATCTCAATTAAAAATTTTAAAATATTTAATTACTATTACTTGCCTTTAAACAAATATCTTTTACATAATTGAATTTCATTAAGGCTGTGTTTAGTGAGGGGTAATAAGCTTTGTAATATAATCAGGATTACATTATAAGATTGATTACTTTGTTTGGTACAATTTTATACCTGTAATGTAATGTAATCTGTGTAATATAATTTGGATTACAAAAGACAATAAACTTTTGTAATCTCGATTACAAAGCTAATAGTATGTAATCTGGATTATATTTCATCCCTGAGATTTAATATGCTAAATATACCCCTAGTCCATTTCTTGCACCAATCGGTCCACCACGAGCTGCCGCCACCGGTCGCTGCTGCCGGTCGCTGCCGTCGTCGGCTACCGTTGCTCGCAGATGCTGCCGCCGTTGGTCCCCGACTGTTGTCGGCAAAGGTCACAGGATATTTTTGTGATTTTATAATAATATGAATTACATTCATTATAAAAAATAATGGTCACCAAACAAAAAAAATGTAATCACACTTTAATCAAAGATTACAAACATAGTAATGTAATATTAATTATATTACACTACAAATTTGATTACATTACAAGCTTGATTACATTACACCTAACCAAATGCAGCATAAATGTCTATATCCTTAAATTATGCTCACATTCTATTGTCCAACCCATGAGTAGTTGATTCCTTTGCACATGAGTACTTGAGCTTGTGGGTTTTGTAATTGGCAAATTGCCACTAATTTTTTATTATTTTTATTTTAATCTGCATTTTTTACTGGATTTAGTATACATTAACTCCATTTTTAATGCAGGCATGATTACTATAATACTCCTACGGAGGTGGTTTTGACCATTTTTTCCAAGGGTATTCCTGCTGAAAATGTATCAGTTGACTTTGGTGAACAAATAGTATGCTCCTCTCTACCAATTCATAGTCTTTTTGTTTTTTTTATTATTTGACTCTTCACTTAATTTAGTTGTATCATGGAAAAACCTGTGTTTTCTAAAAAGGTATAGCATGGTATGACAATTATCATAATGAAACACTTTAATTTAGTTATATCATGTTTAAATCCTTCCTTTTCTGTCATGACTTCTTTGATACTGATGATATAATTTTGCATCTTTTCAGTTGAGCGTTATCATAAATGCCCCTGATGAAGAGTATCACTTCCAGACACGTTTATTTTCAAAGGTCCACTTCTCTTGATGTTTCTTTGCTATTGTTGCTATGGTCAAATTTCGATTTGTGCCGCTCCGCCCCATATGAGTCCTATATTGTCTTTCTCAGTTGGGCAACACTTACATTTACTATAATTGTTTTCTTAATATGACTTGGTAAAATCATTATTGGATTGATTGATTGATGTTTCATAGTCCATCTGTTGCGATGTTCCGTCCTGATCCCATTTTAGTTGTATTTCTAAACAAACAGATTATACCAGAAAAGTGTAGATACCAGGTTCTATCAACAAAAGTCGAAATCCGTCTTTCAAAAGCGCAACTTGTTACATGGACTTCACTGGAATACAATGAGAATGCAGTACCTGTGAGGGCAAATACATTGCCAGGTACAACTTGGTGTCTCAGAATTTTGAGTGTGTACACTATTAATTGTTTTTTCGTTTAACTTTTAGATCTTTGTAATTAACAGTTGCAGTGTAACTCTTAAATCTTTGTACCTTTTACCAATTAGAATATCTGGTAGTCAAGGATTTTCATTTCTATTTTCCTTTAGGCTTAGTTTACTCAGATCCAAGATGGGGGCGAAGGAAGGGGGAGGGAAAGCAACATGAAAATGTTACAGGGTTCATGATCTCTGTGCAATTTTGTGATCCTTCTCTGCATTCCCTTTGTTCTCCTATCCTTCCACCTAAGTAAATCAAGCCTTATGTCCTAAAGCACATCTATCAGCAGTGATGAGTCAATTATTAATGTTTTTTTTTCACTGTGTATTGAACATGCTGTTGATCTTGCAGCTACCACAGTCCAGAAGCCATCCTATCCATCATCAAAGTCCAAAACTGATTGGGATAAGCTGGAAGCACAAATGAAGAAGGAGGTATGTTAATAATTTGCCATTGAAACTCATGTATTTCATGTCATCCCTCATTGAATACCTTGTAACTTTACGCTGCATGGCAATGCCTCTCTTATTTCTTGTGTGTCTTGTTTCTCTCAGGAGAAAGAGGAGAAACTTGACGGTGATGCAGCCCTGAACAAATTCTTTCAGGGTATCTACCATGATGCTGATGAAGACACAAGACGGGCCATGAGCAAGTCCTTTGTAAGACATCATTCCTATAACATCCTTGGAAATGTGTTAAATCAATGGTTATACTGATGCCACTCCAGGGCTAGCCTTTGTTTAACTTTTGAACGCGGAGGGTGGCTATAACCTTGTTACTCAGTGCTTGGATACGAGTATATGACATAATTGTGTAGCTTAGTGTCCAACACTTGTTTCTAAAATTTACAAAATTACTAGGGGAGTAGGTGTGTTGAATGATGGTATTTTTATATGGTTATGGAAGGAGTATAAGAAGTGTCCAAAGGATCAGTGATTATAACTGGGCATTTCTTCATTTTGCCTCTCATGTTTTTTTAATAACGTTATTAACATGACCTGCAAACTTTGAGAGAAATTTCCTTTTAACTCCAACCCCCCATCCAAGTTTGCTAACAGTTTCCAAATGACAGTTATGGAAGGAATAGGTGCAAAGTATCGGAGACTAGAATTAGGGCATTTCTATTTATGTGTAGTTAGGGAATTTTTTGCTTTGCCTCTCAACTTTTTGCTAACATTATCAAGATGACCTGTAAAGTTTGAGCAATTTTGTTTTTCAATGACTATTCGGTAGAGCAAAATGGTGAAGGCCAACAGTTGACATGTCACCATGGTGATCAACTAGATAGATTAAAAGCAAATGAGTTTTAAAAGCTGCATGATTATACACGCTTGTTTGTGATGATTCAGCAAGGTGCTAAACACTGTCTTCCTTTTGATGCAGGTGGAATCAAATGGCACAGTCTTGTCAACAAACTGGAAAGAGGTTGGTTCAAAGAAGGTTGAGGGAAGTGCACCAGAAGGTATGGAGGTTAAGAAATGGGAATACTGATACTAGTGTTTTTTTAGCACCAGTGTTGTGTAATTAAAGCGTGGAGCAATTTTCGTTTCTTTTTTAATGAGGATAGAAACAGAATGTTGCATGTCTTGCTGTCGATGACATTGTGAGCGTTGCAGTCTCGTCTGCATCGATACAGTAGGGTACTGCTTTCTCTTTTTCTTTTCAGTGATATTTCTGTTTTAAAATACTCTAAGGGAGTTGTTAACTGCTGTCAAACTACGCTTTAAATTTTTTATCCTACTGCCAAAATACTCTCCTGAGTGATTTGGTAATTAGGATGGTAACATAGCTAGTTTGATCAGTTTCATACTGAAATAGAAATCTCAGATAATGCATAATGTTATTGAAAATTTTAGAGCATTTAAAAAAAAAACTTTTTGAATGAGAGTTTTAGTGTAACAGTAAAATTATTATCATGTTATCAAAAGGTCATGAATTTTGAAAATAATTTTTTGTAAAAAACAGGATAAGACTGTGTACAATGGATTTTTCCTCGGGATTTTGTATGACGAGAGTTTCGTGCACCGAAACTGTCCTTTCTTTAAAAAAAAAAAACTTTCTGAGTTATTTTTGATAATTTAATTATTTTTCCGTTGATTTCTTATTTTATTTTTAGTCTTGTGAAACTGTATGAAGTTAAGAATTTTGGCAGGCAGGTTTTTTACATTGATCCAACTATCCAAGAACAAAGCTTTCCCAGCTCTAACTAATCCTGGTGGTGCAAATTGCACGATTGACGTGTGACGATTAACAAATCGATCTGTTAATAATATTTAAAGTTTTTTTTAAAAGAATAAGTTTAGCTACGAATTCGTGGCAATCATAACCACCATTTTGTAGGTTTTAAGTTTTTTTTACATTTTTTTATCATTTTTTTTTTCAATATTGGATTGGCTTGGAATTGAGCAGCTTCCACCAGTGGAGAAAATAATAAGTTTTGGCTAAAATGCATCGTTAACATTTGGTCGGATAAAATTTTTATTATTTATTTGACATTCAAAATAAATTCTTAAGCTAGATAAACGAGACTCACAATCTATTATAAATAATTTTGTTAACTCATGAATTATTTATAATAAACTTATCAAGTAATTTATTTAAAGTCTTATAATATCTTTTTGTGACAAAAAAGTGAATACGTTCTTCACCCCCAACATCCCCATCAACCCGTAACAACATCCCTGTCAATCCATCCCAAGACCAACACAGAGGAGGTAAATCACAAACGATTACTAACCTTTGGAATAATGACTAGCACATAAGGGAAATATTTACTTCAACTTTACCAAATTCAAACCCCAAACCTCATTATGATAACACCTCATATGCTAACCACTAAACTCATCCGAGAGAACAAAATCTGATAATATCTTACACTACTTTGATATCGTCTCTAGTTACATTTGATAACAAATATCCTATTTTTACTTTAGGAGCACATATATTTGGTGGCATTTGGTTATCAAGTGAACAATTAAAACAAAATCCTTTTAAAGAACTTTCAATTTCTAAATAACAAAAAAAAACAACTATAAGGCATATTGAATGAAATACAAATTTCATATTTGTAAGAGAACATGCCTACTGGACTACAAGAAGGAAAAAAAAAAGGAGAAAAATGTATCTCTCATTCTGATTTCTGAACACAACTGACAACCATCATCTTCATGTAAGCTCCATTTCGAGAACTCTGCGAATAAACACTTCAACATCTTAAAGTCGAAGACAGATTAAATGAAGAGACGTAATCAGAAAAAGAAAAACAGTCAAATTTTCCTTGATTGCCGCTGCAACTGAGATCAGTTCAACAAAAGCATTTAACTGGATGATGAAAACAATGAAAAAGTAGAACAATGGAGGGAAAAAATTATACGTTATTTCCGATAAAGTATTATGAAGATCAAAGTTTGCCAGTGGAATGTAAATAATTCAGATGGTAGAGAATTCAGATTTACAAGGTATCATGAAAAAAAAATGATTAATCAAGGACGACCGGCCCAGCCACAAGAAAATTTCCCACCAACCGCTAGAATAAATCGAAAAAATACACATAGAAACTCATCCTAACAACTAGCATTCTCATATCCGCTACCCATTAAGAAGAGCCCACTGTTTCCCACATGATCATGTGAAGGGTGGGTCATGTGGAAAATTCCTCAAGTACCCACAAATAGAAGCTTTAAAAATATAGTTCGACAAATAAGCCGTCCTATGTCATTGTAGCCTAGCATATTCCTATAGGAGGTGGATATAAAGAAAAAGAATGCTATGCATTATGATACACCAAATAAGTCAGAAGGAACAAAAATACAATTTAAACGCCTGGTTCAATGAGAAATAACCAGAAACTTTGATATTGCCTGCTAAGTTTGTCTATGCTATTGGGACTCAGGTATGAGTCTACAATACAAGTGTGTATATGTGCTCATAGAAATATCAAGTCTCCTTTCGTAGTCTCGGTGACTAAGTGTTGGGTTCAGATACAGAGAGGTAGATGAAATCCAAGTTATAGAATTTTCATCAACGTCGATAAAATTGACCTCTTTTTTTAAGGTGAAATGAAGAACAAATTCTGATTAGAGTTGAGAATGACAATCATGGAAACACAATAAAACAGATTTTGCTGCTCATGGAATACATCTTCCGAGTTTGATACCAAGACGGGAAATTTTCTGGGAAATTCAATGCCATATTAACTAAATCTACATATAACTCAAATAGAAGAACGAAAAAATATGATAAAGCATTTTTTTTTCTTAACATAATATTAGAATGACTCAAAAACACTCAAGTACACAATAAGAGGACATTCTAGAAATCCAAAACTATCTAACAATATGATACAGAAGACTACATTTAAGTGTTATAAAAAAATAATGTGCAGGTTTATCAAAAATCAGGAATGATATTAAAATATTTGCATCCCACCAACACCAAAAAAGAAGGCAGTAGAAAGAATTTGGTGATAACGAATTGAAAAGAAAGGCCCACTACTTCCATGTTACTCTCTCCACTTAATATCTAAGTGAGGTGAATTAATTCATACTCAAGAAAAGCACGAGCTAGTTTCAAAGTCTAAACAAAGAATGGATTTAGAAGCATGGCCAATTGATATACCAATTCAAGGCTTGAACTACCTTTCACCAACTTTTCTCAGTTGACAATTCTGATTCGTCACCAACCCAAGCAAAATGAGAGGAGTACCTAACACAAGACGAATTTGAAGAGTGAAAGTTGGATAAAGCAACATACCAACAGCTACAATTATTGACTGATAAGGACCTTTCAACTGAACGATGGATGAGCCACAAGTGTTATGGTACCACTTTTGAGATTGAAAGCCACTTTAGCACCACTTTTTGTCTAAACTCAACCCTACCAAAAGACAGTCACACCAACAACATAAACCTGGAACAGAAATGCCATAGTCTGACACCCCAAATCACCCTCTTCAGATTGAAATTTGAGTGCTCCTAGTATACACATCACTCCACCTTGAAGCCATATGGTTAAATATAGGTCTCCCATGAAAGAAAAGCCCAAATATGCAAGGAAGGAATATGAGTAGTATATTGTGGTTGGGCATAAGCCTGTTTGGTGGAGAGAAAATATAATCTGTAATATAAGAGCAAAAGTACAATAAAACTCCGACGATAATCTGACATATCTCATATAAGAGAGTTCTCACATACTTCCCAGACTCCTCGCTTACTACTGATAGAGAAATCCTCACCTCTAGTGCTCCCAGATAACCATTATTTTGTTATGACATTTGGATCCGTATAGGCATGCTTTCGTGATCTTCTCATGTGTTAAAGTCATGTTGACATCATGTTTCATGAGTTAAGAGTCATTTTTGGACTTAATTGTAAATTGTCTTATAATTACGATATTTGATGTTAATATTCGAATATGATCTTTGTAGACATCAAAGGGCAAGGACTCGAGTTGATCAACCTAGATTGAGCCCAAATCCGAGCTTACATGAAGAGATTAAGCTCTGGAGTAATCTGGATCGTCCATCCAAGACTTGAGGAAATCTAAGTCATTTATCATGACCCGGTCCATCCAAGTCAAAGAGAGGGTAGATCAGGACCATAGATCAAGATTTGAAGCCTTTGAACCCGATCTGAACTGATCCGATCATTGATCAACATCTGGAGGAATCTCAGCCGTCCACCCTAATCTGATCAGATTTAAATTCTGTGAGAAGCTACAATGCTGGGGGTTCCTCAATCTTCTACAGTGCTCACGTCAAAACAGAGGAGCGGGCGCGACATCATCTTCCTAGTTTCCACTGCCGACGAGCAGGTGAGGTCAAGGATGTTTCCCTTCCTCCGATCATCATCCACCTATCACAAGCCAGTGACGCCACTTCAGCCCTCTGATCCATATCTGAAAGTCAATTCTGCTGTGACTTCATGTGAAGAGGAAAGAAGCGGAAAAGCGGAGGAGCAAGAAGATTCGATCAGGTTTTTTCATCTTTCAGCTGACGATCTTCTTCCTTTAAATCTCCAACCACAACCAAATGGCGAGAGCCATTTCTTTCTGTTTCCTCTTCTGATTTACTGCTGTGTTTTACTGAATCTGCCAGATCAAAGTTCTTCTGATCAATTTATCACCGATTGCAAGATCTTGACATCTTGGGGTTTCCTCAGCTCACCTGAATTCATCTCTTTTCCTAGATCTAGATTTAACATTGGTTTACTATCAATTTCCAGCTGAGCTTATCTCCTCAATTATCTTCATTGCCAAGTTCCTTATCCAATTCACATTAAATCCAAGCTAGGGTTTCTCTAGTTTGATCAGTGTGCATCTTCTAAATGCTAGTTTCTTCATCTTTGTTTGAATTGTAGCTTTGTTATAGTTGATCAACGCATAGTTGATTCAAATTCCCTTGCTTTTGCTTTGAAACCTTCGGTTAATGTCACTGTTCTTGATGTCTGATCAATTTAGGTTTTGCTTAATTGTTGTATTAGGTTATTCTTGTTTGTTATTTCTTTCAATGCAGTAGTTTAGATTAGTTAGATTCTTTGTTTGTTAATTTCCATGAGTTGAATTTGCAAATGTAGCATAGGTTTTGGTTCTTACTTCTTCTCTTTGTTCAAAAGTCATTTCTAAAATCCCAATTTATTCAAGAAACCCGCAAACCAATAATTAATTGATCCTAAGACTATTATCCTACCGTTTACATTCCTTGAGAGAGAGAGAGATCCAGGCCATTCCCTATGCTTCATTAGCTTAGAGGGGTTCGGTGATTATTTGATACCAATTCGCGACAAAATTAGGTTTATCATTCCCTGACACCAAAAGTTCTACTTAAAAATTAAATCATTCTCTACAAGCATTATTGTCTCTCATAGCCTGCATCAACCCAAGGCATCCTCTAGGCTTAAAAGGCTCCCAAATTGAAAACAAGCTCCAGCTTTTCTCTTTTCCTTTTCTGCACAAGAAATAGCCTCCAAGTTATTTGGCCTATTCAAATTCAACCAAATATTTAAACTAAAACAAGTTGACTTAAGCTTGTTAGTGTCAAAAGAATTCACATATCTCCACGATGATATGATATTACCTACTTTAGACCTAAACCCTCATGGTTTTATTTTCTGAGTTTTACCCAAAAGGCCTTATTGAAGATTTCTTCATCCTTTTAAACCAAGATTTTTTTTATGTCTTTCTAATGTGGGACTTTGATTGTATTCCCAACAATTCTCCCCTTAAATAAAGGATCATCATTACTCTCATAGTTCGGGCCTCCCCGTAAACATCCGATCACTCTTGACTTACTCCGGACCTCCTCGCATGTATCCGTCCACTCTTGACTTGCGGTGGACCTTCCAACAAGCATCCAACCACTCTTGACCTACTCCAAGCCTCCTCTCAACTTTGTTCAAGGCTACCTCACATGACATTCGGATTGGACCATGGCTCTGACTTGTGCTTCTTCCGGTGGTTAGTTCGGTGAAGAACAACCCTACTCTACTACCACTTGTTAGGATCGAAGGAATTTAAACATCTCTACAATAGTATGATATTATCCACTTTGAGCCTAAGCCCTCGTGGTTTTTTTTTTGGACTTTATCCAAAAGGCTTCATACTAATTGTTAGGACAAAAGAAATTTAAATATCTCCATAATGTTATGATATCCTCCACTTTAGATCTAAACTCTCATGGTTTTGTTTTTTGCTTTTACCCAAAATACCTCGTACGAATGGAGATATCATTCCTTTATAAACTCATGATCGTTCCTATGTATTTTCAATATGGAACTTTGTTTGTAATCTTACAACCCTAACAATCTCCCTTGCCCATCAATCCAATCGACCTACTAGGCCTTCCCCCTCAAACAAATGGCGCCCCCTCAAGCAGAAAGTCTATCTGTTTGATGTCCGATCATCGATCCACCAGGTCATCAGGTCTTCTTGTCCTTCAGTTTAATCGACCTACTAGGACTTCCTTGTCTAGCCACAACTAGAGTTTCTTTACCTGGCTTTTCAGCAGGACTTCTTACCTAATGTCTGGTCCTCTTGATTCAGACACGTGAGCTCTCACTTCCTTTATTTGAGGTCAATATTATATTTACATGACTCAATTAGACCATAGCTCTTATACACAGTCGACGGTTAAACCTTATGGCAGTGATTTTGTTTTGGGGCTATACCAAAAAGGCTTCATAGCAATGGAGATATCTTCATCCTTTTAAACTCATGATCTTTTCTATGTCTTTCCAATATGAGATTTTGATTGTATTCCCACAAAGCCAACCGATTACCGCACTCAAAAGCTATTATGTTAATTGGGTTAATAAGATTTCCCGTAATAATTTCCTAAACTTCATACTCAGAGATAGGTAACTTGGGGAATGAGTATTATTAAGTTATTGCGATAAGCTCGAACTACAATTGGATCCATTCAATCGACTCCATCCGACTGAGGAGCATATATATATAACACCTCCAACTTCATGAACATACAACAGAGTATATTTGCAGCAAGTACTGATTAAAGTTTAAAATATCGATATAGCTTGAAGAACTTGACTCCTTCAAATTTCACTCTAGCTTGCACCAAGTAAACATAAAGTGAATATCATGCACTATCAAGCTATTTGCTTATATATCAAAATTAGACTGCCTATATCCAATCTATACTCCGATACTTTTAGATCACTAACGCAAATAACAAGCATGCGATATGTAGCTACAGGCACATTCGATCTATAGCTCAAAAAATTGATCTTTTTCACAAATATAAAAACAAGATTCAGTAAAACAATTTTAGGGGCAAACGACTCACCGGATCAATCCACCATTATTCTTCCAGTTTTAAGTCCTCCTTCGGTCAGCTGCGAATTGCGAGAACGGAACAAGTTCAGACAGCGGCGTCGATATGGGAGTCGACACCGGCGTGGGCAACGGCGACGTCCGACAGACCGGGCACGAGGCGTTGAGCCGGAGCCACACATCGACGCAGATGAGATGGAAGTAGTGGCGGCAGTCGGGCAACATGCGGAGCATCTCCCCCTCCCGGTACTCGCAGAGGCAAATCGAGCAGACGGGATCGCCGCCCTTAGCGGCCGCGAAGGGGAACTTAGGGTAAGAGCTGATGACCGCCTGTTCGAGCCCGGACGCTCGGCCGCCGTCGTTATTGCCTCCGTCGTCGTCGTCGTCCTCTGCGACGAAGATTATGCGGGGAAGGACGAGGGAGTCCGAGGAGGGAGGGAGGGGGCGAGGGTTTGGGATGTTGCGGTGGCGGCTGCGGAGGCAAAGGCAGGAGGCGAGGAGGATGGCGGAGAGGAGCAGCAGGGAGAGGGCGACGACGAGCGGGAGGGTGAGGGAGGAGAAGAGGGAGGAGGAGGAGGCGGCGGCGGAAGTGGACATGGTGCGGCGGCGGAAGGGGTGGCATTGTGGGGAGGAGAAGGGGGAGGATGGAAAGGTGGCCTTTTTGGAGAAGGTAGGTGGGATTGCTCAGTGCAAGCATTTAATGAGTGTGTTGGAAAGATATTAAAGCCCTATTTATATTATATTATTGATTTTTCCTCCCCTTATTAATTAGATTAATTTTTAAAATTAAAAAATAAAAATTATTATTATTATTATTATTTTGAAAAAACTCTTTTAACACCTTGCATATAATTTTTCATCTATATATATATATATTATCAAAAATCATTATCAAAATAACAACTTAAACTCTTTTCAATAAATAAAACCATACTATAATAGATCTATAGATCAACAACATACATTATTCATAATAAATTTTCTTCAGATAAATCATAAACAATAACAAAAAAACACACTTTCAGTAAGTAATTATTCATATTAAATGCAATCAGCATGTTTCTTCTCTTCACTGTAAAACGAGACCTGTGCAGGAAAAATGGGACTAGTAGGTTTTCAAGTAGCTGCATAGGCCAACAAATATGGCAGTACAAAAATGGAGGGTAAATTTAATGGCGGCTGCAACTACACAACTCATCAGTCAAGAAGCCCTAGCCAATGATGGAGAAGAAGAAGAGCTTGAAGAGGAGAGAAGAAAACGTTTGTTCCAGATTTGTGCAAGTGTATATTACGAAGAAAATAATAAAGTGGGACTCCTTTTTCTGTGAATGGTTTATCTGATGAACATAAAGAAGCATACATAGTTGTTTCATGTCCCTCCTCCTCCTCCTCCTGAAACTGCATGGTTCCTCCAAACCCTAATCTGAAGAACTACAGGCAACAAAATGTTTACTAAAAAAGGAAAGCAAATGGAGTGAACTGAGCAAGGTCTAAACTCTAAGCCATGCAAGTTAACTTGCTTACGTACTGTAAAGGAAAAAAGTAATAAGCTATAGAAGTGATTTAGTATCGTTCACAAGATGGATAGTGATCAGATTTTATGTATGAGAGACAAACTCATCCCCTGCATGAAATTGTTTGATCATTTTACAGACTTCAATTTAAAGAAACAAAGAAATGAGAGAAAACTTAAACAGAAATGAATCTTTTAGTTGCAGAGAAAAACTCCTGAAACTTTTATTCAATTATGAGGTAAAAGTCATTCACTAGCATACATATATATGATCATCTGAAGAACAGATCAAGTTACACCATGATGCCAACAAGTAAATAATATCCCTCGCTGCAAAGATCAGTGGAAACCAACCCACAAGCTTCAAGATCCATTATTTTTTAGGGGAAAAAAGGTGAATCATAAACACTAAATATTTCTCCAATAAAAGGTGAATCATTTCATGCAAATAAATATACCAAAGAAACAAACCGAGATTAAAGAGTAGAGCAATGAAAAACAAATTATATAAAAAAAGGGTTTGATATTTTTTGTAGAGAAGTAAAAGGAGAAGATCTACAAGGGAGCTCCCTTCAGTCCAAGCAAAGACAACATGAGATCCAACTTACCTCCCGCATCATTCATTCATCTACCAAGTGATCAATAAATTTAAATTCATTTTTTTCTTCCTTTTGTTTCACTTGCTACGTGGATGAATGAGTCAGCAGCTAATCAAATCTCATGATCGCCATCCATGAGTGGACAGAAGGAAGCTCTCTTTTATACACCCTACAACTTTAGAACAAACAAAAAGAAACAAGAACAAGAAGAAGAAGAATATTTCTGAGAAAAACTTGTAGCAAGTTGAGTGATTTAGTTTTATGTGGAAAGATTAGCAAAGAGAAAGTTGCAGCAAAAAATGAGAACTAGCAAACAAGAAGGAAACGAAGGAAGCAAGTGTAAAAACCCTTGTAAGAGGAAGGTCAATAAATAGCTAAAAACTCAGTGGGCATCACATCAACAACAAAAAAAAATTGAAATAAAATATAATGATATATATTTAAAATTACCTAAAATTACCAAGTTGAGGAATGGGAAGTGAATTATTTGTAATGCAACTGCGATCATAATATTGCATGGATCGAGGACTTGTACTTTAAATTTAGCTTATGTACTTGGTTAGAACCAAAATCTTGCAGTGAAAATTCTACTGGTTAAGGCAGTATTACTTGCAGTTTTGTTCAATATACGAGGTGTTACAAAGGTTAAGTAATGACAGTGCAAGACTAAACCCTAGCTTCAAATACATGCAAGTGTACACATGGGTATAATTACCTATCCCTCATTATAACCCTAACCATAATTTTCTAAACTTCCACTTTCTAAATACCTCTTTTATTAGTGTTAATCTCCACCTGAGCCAGTGGAATATGCATGCACTTCCTCAGATTTAAATGCCTAAGGGTGTTGCTCCACTTCACAAATTCCCATGAGTTCCATTTCCAATGTATAGCACCTCAAGTACCATCACATGGATTTTTCCTTTTCCTAGAAAAAATAAAAAATAAAATAAGATGTCAAATTCATCGGATGGGAGTATGTTGGAAATATAATTTTCACTGCAGCTGCTTCATGGTTAAATAAATATTCATATGGGGACTTGGTTACAATTAAAAATTGCGAGGACCGCATCCTCTTTTTCTAGGATACTCGATGGCAAAATATTTCTTACAAACTCAATCTAAACTTGCAAACATAAAGATTTAAAAATATATAAATAGATAATCTATTTTTTTAATTATTTTGAGTATTATTTCCCATTCAAAACAGAAAATTTATCTTTTCTAAATAATATTATTATATATTTATACCATTTTTTTTATTGAAAATGAATTAATATATGATGTTTCAATAAACCATCTATTTGTACATGGTAATTTTTATAAAGGGAGTGTTTTTATATATGTAATAGGGTGAAAAAGAGAGTCTCAACATATATTTTTTTTAAAGATGTTTCATCCTTAACTTAATTATATATTTTCATACTGTCATCATGAATAACAGTGATAATTTCATAACATTTTATTTTCCCTCTGAGAATGAATTTATCTCCATTGCGAAGAAGAACCATATAGAATATCACAATTAAAGAGATTCATGCCAAATCGAATCTAATCCTCCAAGATATCCATTTTTTCTCTCTTGGTGTCTGGTGAATGTTGATAGAGTAATGAGGATGGGTTTGCTTACAACAAAGCCTCAATATAGCACACAATATACAAGAGAATGAGAATGGTTATGAGTTAGTTAAGTTTCACATATGAAAAGATTAATTAACAAAAAGGAATTAAGAGATGTTCTGGGGTTGGAGAACATATACATTGTAGTAAGATCCAATACCTGAAAGATCAACATATCCCTTGATGGAAGGTTTGATAGAGTTTAGTAACAGAGGAAAAGCAAACGAAAAGAATCATACAGAGAAACCATGTGAAAAATGAGACTATGCATTGCATTCTCATGACCTCAAATCCTCAATGTACTAATAGAGGAAAAGGCCCTAGACCCATTCAGTACATAATAAAAGAGAAACAGTACAAAATTGACCACTGAGAGAGCCACTAAAAGCAAAGGAGCATTCCAAACTCGACAACAGTAAAAAATTTATTTTAGCAAAGATTAACTGCATAAAAGAAAATTCATCAGTTGCACTTTGAGAAATGTGTTCACAGAAGCAGACCAAATACTGCCATGCTAGATCTGAAAAGAAACCTTTGGACCATTGGATGGTCCATGACAGCTCCAAGAAGATTTGACGATTCACATATTGACAGTGCATGAGTAGATGTGCACTGGAGGCCAGATATGCAACTCTCAAGTCTTACTAAAACGTCTACCAGTGGAGGGAGAGAGGTGAAGAATATTCTCACTCTGTCAAGCTGCGACCTTGCTGTAGTGCTCACCTGCTCTGAGAATGGAAAGAGTACAAACAGAAACAGGAGTATTTCTCACACTTATTCTCCTTATATCTTTCTCGTCCCCATCAAGAGTGACACAGTAAGCGCCGATGCAATGAAATGAGGCGAAAGAGGCTGGTTGATATCGTGAATGATGATGAAAAGAGGCTTTGTGATCAAGGATGAGAGTTCTGTCACTATTTACGCTAGACTAATCCACGACTGCAAGAATTGATGATCTGAGCATTCGGTCATGGATCAACAAGAGAAGCAAAGTTCCTATCGCAGACCTCGAAACTGCTGCTGCACAACAAATCGCCGTGGTTGCGAGATCTCCGAAGTCTTGTCGGTCAAAGTCGGCGATCTCCATTGGGGCCCCTAGCCTTGATGGACGACCAACCTTCTTTTCACCCGAGTTATCGGACCTTTAATATTTCTTATGGTGGGACCCGATCCGTTTAAAACTGGATCCTCAAACTAAAAAGTCACATTTGGATAAGATCATCAGATAAGATGGAGTATTAATTGGTGGGACACGGGTCCGAGTCGGATCCACGTGCGCACCAATCCGACCCAATTAAAATCCACTTGATTTGTCAATTGCGTACGCATCGTCACCGGCTCCCCGTGACCTTTCCAAAACTTCCGCGACAATTTTTCATTTAGGCCCTTTTCAGTTTTCAGAGCGTGAAACTTTCATAACTTTTCCAAGCTTGGAGGACGAAGTTTGGAATTCTTAAATTGGAAGAGTTCCCTTTAAACTCTTCTACAAGGTTAATCTTAACTACGGAAGCCATTCATGTGACCGTCTTTCTTTCTTCTTCTTCAAGTGCCACTAGTCGATCGACTCTTTTTGGCGAACGTGTTAATGGTTTCCTCTGCGCAATGGTATGTGTTTTTGTTTTTTGGACTCGGTCAGATTGACTCAAATCTTTCGTTCCGTGGTTTCGGGAGAAAAAAAGAGAGTGCTGTTTTCTGTATAAGTAGCAAAATTTAGTGGAGAACTTGCCTGCGTTGCATAATGGTGTTGAAAGCTGCAGCAGCGTGGTCTCATGTTGTTGTCTTCTAAGTATACACAAATCTGAAGATGTCCGAGTTGCATTTCTATTTGTTATTGTGGATAAAGCTTCGGTTCTGTTTGTTTATCCGTTGATGGCATGGTTTCCATCCTTGTTAGGAGTTTACTCTATTGTGAATCTTTAGAAATTTTAGCATCTTATTGATGAACTATAAAGGTATCCTGGTTTGCATCCGATTAGCTTTTGCTGCTGTAAACCAAGCCTGGACTGGATTGTACTAAATCACATAGTTTTGGGAATATTTATCTCGCCCTCAAAATTGAGTTATAGTAGATATCACTGTGCATGTCAGCTTTTTTTTGTTTGGTCTTATGTGCATGCCAGTTTTCCAATGACTTGGACAAACATTATCTTGTTTGTATATTCATAATCTTGAAGAAAATTCATGGCTCTCAGATTCTAGTTTACTTATAGTTTGAAAGAAACATGGTATTGTTACAAATTCCATATAGTATATTGATCCTCTCCGAAAATCATGAAGAAGGTTGGCTAAGGATGCGGCTCCTTTGTTGACCTTGCGAAGATTTTACTCCGATCTACAACACACAGAGCATCAATGTTGGGCAGGAAGGGATCTCAGCGTTGACCCTCCGACACTCAAGTCAGTCACCGGAACAGTAGAAAAAGGCGGGCAACGTAGTAGTAGTGAAAGCACAACTGTAAATAATGAATAGCACATATCTCCGCCGGTGCACGGATCCCTCCTTTATATAGTGCTACAATAGGTGACGTGCACACTCCCCAAGGCATGGACACGCTTTGCTAACGTCATATGAAAAGATATGTCAGGAAAGTGTCTCTGACACCATATCTTAACATGACATGCATCCTGACAAGACAGTAGAAGCTTTCGTCGTACGATTTGCCAACCATGCATTGTTGTCAGCGGCATTACTCCCAGAGGGATATTAAGAGATATGGGAGGGGTCCCACTATTTGGCCGAGTTGGGTAGCCGCTCGGTCGGGATTCTCCGCCCGGTTGACCTCAGCTGCTTTTCTTCGTAGTGACTCGGTTTGGTAGATTGTTTCTGGTCTGATCGGACATGAGCTCCGGTCGGCCTGGCACTCGCTTAGTCAATTGCGAGCATTTAATGTTCCGGTTGTACTAATCTTGTTCGGACGAGCAATCTGCCCTATGAACCTGCTGGCCGATCAGACACTTCTAGACCGATCGGCAGTTGACGTCGAATACCGCTCGACCCACTTTTGGTGAGCCCGTTGGTACTCTGGCTTTGATTTCCCTGACTTTGATCTCCAAGTTGACTGCTGTCTTTGCCCTTGACTCATGCTCGGCGGGCCCCCTTTATTGCCGCATTATATATGTTTATCCGAGAGTTTAAACCCAAATCAGTGTAGAGGTACACAAGAAGAGGAGTTGAACAAGCATTGTTCCTTATGACACCATTTGCATAGCCAACACTTTTATCCATTGAGAAATGTTTATTATATATCTCCTTTATGTCTTCATCCGATAAGAAGTGGATAATGAATGTTTTAATGAAAAATGTTTGCTTAATGATAAAAAATTCATTTCACAGATGTTATGTATTTGTACTCTATATCTGTGTCCTGAAGCGCAGAACTTATTTTATTTTGAGGGTAGGGAGTATTGCCATAAACCCATCTGGTTATGTTCTAATGCTTGCAACTTCTTTTCTTTTACTTAAGAAAGCTTTTCTGCAGGATTCACAAAGAACAGCAGAAGTAAAATCATCGTCTCAAGCTTCACACAAGATACAAAGTAAACATCAAAGTCCTACAGTTAGTGAGACTTTAGAACCAGATCCAGGTCAATCATTGATTTTGTGTAGTAATGACAAAAAGATTTCTCACGAAGACATTGGACTAGTAAGATATCTAGCTACTTGTTTCATTAGAACAACTCAGTTTAATGAAACTTTGAGATGACTAAACAATGTTATTAGCGTGAGTTTATATATTATTATATTTTTCTATGTTAATCCTTATGGTTAATTCAATGTAGGATAACACATATGCACACATTGATTGTGACTTATCTTTTTTCAATAATTCCTAATTATTAATTCTTTCTCAGGTCCAGAATCTAATAGAACATTGTTTGCAACTGTATATGAATAAAAAGGAGGTAATTAGAACCCTGTCTATTCGAGCTAAAGTTGAACCTGAGTTTACCGCACTTGGTAAGTTTATCTTCCATACATTATCAGGGTAAGGTTAAAACTTAATGCTTTTTGTCCTTTTCGCATTTGTGTGAAAGAGGATCCTTTTCCACATTTCTTTGTCCAGTGAAGAGTATCAACTCAACTTTCTTATAGCTTGCATATCAAATACATATTTGTTGGAGCTTTTTCTTAACATTATGACGTTAATATTCATTCGTCGAGATGATAAGACTTGTTTTAAGCACATTCTCCAAACATGCAGATGTGTCAGAAATCTTGGTCTGATCTCTCTTTTAATTTACAGTGTGGCAGAAGCTTGAAGAAGAGAATTCTGAATTCTTCAGATCTTACTATATTCGAGTGAAGCTGAAGAAGCAAATCATTTTATTTAATCAGTTATTGCAGCATCAATACAATCTGACTATTTGTTCTTCTCCTAATGGAGTTCAACCAACAGCTGGTAGTTTCCTTCACTTGCAATCTCTGAAAAAAAATAGAAGCAGCTAATAATTAAAGAGTTCTAATTTTCTTTATTTCACCAAAAGTATTACACTTGGAAATATTTATGAACTCGATGGTTTTTTTACCTTGTCTTGAGTATAAAATTGCCTTCAACTCGAAGAGGTTGCGGTGTTTTTATGAAATTATGTACATAGGTTATTCGAGTATAAGTATGTTGTAGTCCCTCTTCTCTTGTCATTCTTATTCTATAATCTTTTCAGTGAAGCTAACAAGTTCCAAATTTGATATCCAGCTTTTCAGCCCCCTCGTTGTTCACCTCAGCTTCATGTAAACAATGGAAAGCCTTCTCCAGGAACGTCTCAACTCAGTTGGCTGAATAATGAGTAAGAGCATTTTTGTAACTCTATATGCCTGCTACGTCGCTGTATGACCCTTATCGTTTATAAAGGAATAGGCCATTTGACAGGAAAGATCCCAACAGTTATTGAACTGATTGTTCAATTACATTCATAGGAAAACAAAATTCATGGTTGTCTTACATGTCTAAATCATTAATCTTTGTTTAAATAACAAATTCTCAAAAGATAAAATAAAGCCAGTTCTGCATTTGTGAAAAATAGAAATAACCATATATACAACAAGGATTCAGAATGACCGTAAACTGATTTGATGCATGAAGTTGACTTGCTAACTTAGTTTGTGAAAGAGTATTTCTTCGAGAACCAATCCTGATGTTTGGAGAACAACTATGATTTTAAGGAGAGTAAGGCCATGTATGTTCAAGAACCGGCCTAAATTGGAACTTTTATCTGAAAAATTCATGGTTATCCTTTCATTCCCATAAGGACTTATACTAACTTTTATCTTCCTTTCAAGGAAATTAGTTTTATAGTTTGGAACATTTTTCTCAACAGTGGAACATCTGAAGCAGCTGCTCCGGCACCTGAGGGCAGTGCAATGGCATCTATGTCAGAGATTGCAATGCGCCCATCACCAGTAGCATCAAACAATCATTTTCCACTCACTCCGCTTGAACTGTCTATGGGAATGGATTCCCCAGCTCTTGGTTCAACATTCACATCTGATGTACATGTCGGAGAATTGGAAACCCGACTAGATGTTGATTTTGCATCTTCAAGAGACTCTACCAGGTCGTTAAGCCATATTTGGAACTTCAGCCTTTCAGATCTAACAACCGACTGCGAAAACTTAGGTAATCAATGATATGATGTCCCAAGCAGAATTATTTATTAATCGATGACTAACACATTGATCTCCTATTGTTGTTTGCTTTATGGAAGATCTTGGAGCAATTGGCGACTACAGTGGCTCCCCATTCCTTTCATTTGGTTCAGATCTCTTGCTCGATTTGCCAGTCGAGGATGATGTAGGTAATTAACTTAGTTTTAGACTCAAACCATAACATCACAAGTTCTAAAATTGTAGTTGGATCTTCAAGTTTTAAGAATGCTTTGAATTCCACTTGAGCAAATACTGATAAAGAGGATTAATTCCAAAACAAAAAATTAATTCACTCAAAGTCTCAAACACAAGAATTGACTGACATGCTTTTGATTTTCTTCGTTTATGTTTCAGTTGAGTATTTTGCTGATCAAATAAGTGGCTCGAGCTTGCAGTCAGGTGAAGATAAAGCATATATAAACAGGGCTGAGGAAACAAATTAGTGGACCTCCAGTAATAGTTCATACAATTTCATTGCCTTTTCCATAATCAGAGAGCTTAAACTGCAACTATGTTCAACTGTTAGAGATTTAGTTAGTGCAGGTATCAAACAAAAGGAAATGCTGTTATTCTCAGCAATGTATTATTATACTCACTGAATCATGTACAGGACAAAAAAATCAATGTTGAGACTGCATTATCACCTCTTATAGATTACCTTTTTTTTGTTTTGTTTTTTTTTTTCGAGTGAAATCTAATTGATGCAATAACTAAGATAATCATTTATTTGGATTTTAGTATTTCTATTCGGCTGGGGGAGCTTTTGCTGGCGGTGGTGGTGCTGCTTCCAGAGTTCATAGAAAGAGTTTTGGTGTAATGATAAAATTATTATCATATGATCAAAAAGTCATGAGTTTGAATTATGAAAAAAATCTCTTGCAAAAAAGTAAAGTAATACTGCGTACAATGAATTTTTTCTCGGGATTTCATATGACGAGCTTCGTGCATCGGATTGTTTTTTTTTTTTCTCTATATGTAATTTTATTAATTTTATTTATGTGCAAGTTCTCAGTTCCTCTTCACTAATAAAAGTATTTTTATATTTACCCTTTAATAAATTTTGAGATTCTGTCGGAATATTCGGGAGCTGATATTTTGGTTCATAAAAAAATAAATCAAGGATGGATCATTCGTAATTATAATTGGATGATCGTGATATGATCGTAATTAGTTAAATCGGAGCTTTAAACCCTAGGCGGCTTCCCAAACCCTGGTCTCCACTTCCTCCAATATTTTGGGAAAGAGGAGGAGAAGGACCGATCATGGCTGATGGAAAGAAGGCGCTGATCGCCGTGGGGTTCGAGGGGTCGGCCAACAAGATAGGCGTGGGCATCGTCGACCTCGACGGCGCGATCCTCTCGAACCCCCGCCACACCTACATCACACCGCCAGGTCACGGCTTCCTCCCCCGTGAGACTGCCCACCATCACCTCCTCCACTTGCTCCCTCTCCTCCGCACAGCCCTCTCCGACGCTGGCCTCACCCCCGCCGACATCGACTGCCTTTGCTACACCAAGGGCCCTGGCATGGGCGCCCCCCTCCAGATCTCTGCCGTTGCTGTACGCGTCCTCTCCCAGCTCTGGGGCAAGCCCATCGTTGCCGTCAACCATTGCGTTGCCCACATCGAGATGGGCCGGGTGGTCACGGGGGCCGAGGACCCCGTCGTGCTTTACGTCAGTGGAGGGAACACTCAGGTCATAGCGTACAGCGAGGGCAAGTACCGAATTTTCGGGGAAACTATTGATATCGCCGTGGGTAACTGCCTGGATCGCTTCGCTAGGGTTCTTACCTTGTCCAATGATCCCAGCCCTGGGTATAACATTGAGCAGGTTTAAACGTTACTCATCTTCTAAAAATCGTTCTTTTGAAGATTTTTTTTAGATATTTACAAATGCTTAAACTCTAAAAAAAAACTATTGTTTTGCATTAATGAGAGGTAACTGAGAAGAAGATTGATGTTGGCGTGCTGCAAAATCTCTTGTACTTTTCTTTTTCATATAAACGTTTTGACAAGCACCTTGAACAACAGTCTTAAAGTATAATAACTTGCCCTTACTTCACACTTATGGTCAGTATGGAATCAAATTCACTTTTGGCTTTCTAATTTGTATCTCTGTTCCTCAGTCTTTGTTGTGAGGTCAAATGATAAGTACCAATTTAATACTGCATTGCAGCTTATGATCTATTCATAGCATTTTGTTAAAGAGCTGATAAGGTTAGTAACACTACCTGGTTGTTTTGTGTATAAAGGATTTTTTCTAGTACTTGAATATAGATTTTTTTTTTTTTAATTCTTGCACTTTCTCTTTCTCTTTAGTTGTTCCAAGAAGCTTCTAATACAATAGTCTGGATTCAGCATAAGTTTTTTCAAATAATTTTAATCCTGTGACTTATCTTTAGTTGATCCAAGAACTTCCAATTCAGTGAAGATAAACGCAACTCATTTGGCTTAAGTGGTTTTTTTTTGTTTGAAAATGTGAACTTTTTTAATGAGTGCTGCTAGTGATTGACGTCATTTTTTGCATTAGTATTGAATAAGAGCTTTTGTCGTACCTTGATTATATATGAGAGGCTACCAATGTTATCTATATAATAATGTAAAAGATAGACTTCGAATTTTGCAGTATGATCGCTTGTACAAGTTTCAGTGATCCTATAGTGCCTTTTTGTTTTGCATTATTCATTATAACCATGTCATCTGCAACTGAATTGATTCTGGTGATTTTCATGTGCAGCTTGCAAAGAAAGGTGAGAAGTTCATTGATCTTCCTTATGTTGTTAAGGGAATGGATGTTTCGTTCAGTGGTATATTAAGTTATATAGAAGCTACTGCTGTTGAGCAGCTTAAAAACAATGAATGTACACCTGCTGATCTCTGCTACTCTTTGCAGGTAATGCTTCTTTCTATTTGCCTATTCCATTTGTCTTTTGTCTGAAGGAAAATGAGATATTTTTGTAGGGAAATGGTGAAGGATAACAGAACTTTGTTGAAAACACTGAATCTTATGGACTTACACAATAAATGACTGTATGTGGCCAGGAAACACTTTTTGCTATGCTGGTTGAGATCACCGAACGTGCAATGGCGCACTGCGATAAGAAGGATGTTTTAATTGTTGGTGGTGTGGGATGCAATGAAAGACTGCAAGAGATGATGAGGATAATGTGCTCTGAAAGAGGAGGCAAGCTTTTTGCAACTGATGATAGATACTGTATTGACAATGGGGCAATGATAGCATACACTGGTCTCCTTGCTTTCGCGCATGGTACGACCACCACATTAGAGGAATCAACATTTACCCAGAGGTTCCGTACGGATGAAGTTCAAGCAATCTGGAGAGAGAAAAGTATTTCAAAAACTTATGATCTACCAGCGGATACTAGTGAAGCGCAGTAATATTAGAGGGACAGAAGGTATTATTAACTATCATATTTGGTGTGTATTTAACTTTGTATTTCTTATGATATCTTTATAAGTTGTTATTACTAGAATGACTACTGCTCTTGATATATAAGAATGCGATTTGTAAGCCATATTCAACCTTGAATCGAAGAGTCTGCACCTAAGAACATGAAATCTGACACTGCAAATCTACACATTATTTGGAGCACTTCATTGATTCCAAACATAATGATCAAAGGAATCATCACTTGACATTCTGTAGAAATAAACTGTCAAGAACTCCTTGGAAACATCAGTTCGAGCTAGACTTTTAGAAATGTCAGATATCCACAGGATTTAATTGTTCGTAAAGTCTTTAAAAATGCAAGTTGATTGCAGGTGGAGTGGTGGTCGTTATTGTGATTCTAATCTGTAACTTGCTCCTTTTCTTTGTCATTTTATATGCAGAAAAAACCCAGTGAAGAAGTGTCCACGCCTCAAAGCTTAAAATTTCTTCTGACTCCCGAATGATATTAAACTAATGACATCAAGCTCCAAAGTGTTTGAGCAAACATTGTAATTTCATCATTTATGGCACACAATGTAGTAGAAAAAAGTTGTAGACTAATCGAACAATTCATTTGTGATGTACCTTTATATGATTATCTTTTGGGATTTCTTGTACTTCAGAGTTTTTTGTATGATGTTATTTTTGGGCAAACTTTGCGTGCTATGGTAAAATTTAACTAACGCCAATTTTTTGAGTCATCAAATAGTTGGAATATGAAAACTATTATACCTGAATAATATCTAGTGGCAGTGTAACAAGGTTCGTATATTATTGGATAGAATTGGAGAAGATCAAGTTCATCTTACATAAAATAAATGCCCTCTTGTACGCATCATACCTTCAGTATAATATTTTTTGTGCAAATTATTGTGATTAAAATATGTTAACATGGTATGAAAATTATAAATTAAGTAAAGATATTTATTTTTTCCGATAATTGGTTGAGCTAAATCAAAATGCTTTCGAAAACGATAAATTACATAGAGGGGAATTATTAATTTAAATGCAGGGGATTGTAATTTAATTGCAAATAAGTTTATACTATATATTCAATTATGAAAAGGATTTTAACGTTGTCTGGGTGGTGTAGTTGGTTATCACGCTAGTCTCACACACTAGAGGTCCCCGGTTCGAACCCAGGCTCAGACAAACCTAGACACATTTTTGTCCAATCTGAATTAAACTTTGCGTAAATAATTCAGATTTTTGTTTTAAAATTAGGACTAAAATATTCTTTCTTCACAAATTCGAAAAATATCCTTTTGAATATATAGAAGTCTCAAAATTACATATTAATTTAATTATTTATAACTATTAAATTATATCTTTTATGTGAAAAGTTTCTCTTTATTCATATATGATCATCGAATAGCTAATACAAATGAAAATGAAAATGAAAATGAAAATACAAATGAATAGTAATAATAAAAACATACAACTTATTATTGCACCAAAGCTGAAAATGAAAATGTTCATAAATATAAAGATTACTTGCATCAGAAAAACGTATAGATATCCTCACGTACAATCATCCCATGAACACAAAAGGAAAAGACAAATGAACTCTCTCATCTCTTTACATCCATAAAAACATTGGACATCATTTCGCTTTATATTTAGCCATCTGAGCCACAGCCTTAGCTTAATTAAACTACTACCTTCAAATTACAAAAAATGTACAGATTTCCAGTACAAGCAACATCCATTCTTGTTTCCAGACAAGCTTGCCGATCGATCGATCCCTAAATAGATAAGAGTGAGCTAAAACTAGCCTCAGTTAGCTGTACAACCTTCAGTGCTTTGCCGCCGATTTAAGAGGGAAAGGATGAGTGAAGTCCCATCCTCCTCTCTGCAGAAAGGTTAATTAGTTGTAATGATGAACTGATACTTTCTGTAAGTATATTTTTTTAACACTCACCTCCAGCTGCAACGAGTTTCTCAACACGAGCAACAATATGCTTTCCGTAAGTATATTTTTTAAGCGCGTTCAAGTGGACCTTAATTCGTGAGAGGATCAGCTCTCGTCGCTGATCGTCACATGTCTCTAATACTTTCTGTACAACGTAGTTACCAAACTGATCTTTCATCATGGCCTGTCATCAATCAAGTAGAGAAACATACGAAAATTTTTTAAGTAATGCAAACTGTGTCATTGTCACTCCTCTATCTCAAGATGAATATGGAGTACCTCTATTAATCATAAGAACATCAAGAAAGCATATCAATTCGAAAATGTTCAAGCAATGAATCTTTACAAAATTGACTGAGGTAAATTTGAAAAGTCTCTCTAACAGTGTGAGTTCATAGTTGCTAACTGTTGTATTCAAACCCATACACAGTCATCACATTTCTTGAAAAATACTAATTTTTCTTACGCTTACTATGAAGGGAAGAAAAACAACTGGTCAGAAGTAATCATCAATTTGCAATGGCAACTTAGTATGCAGGAATGATGTGCAACGCTTCATGCTCATAAAGAGGGCACTGATTCTATCTGATGTATCTATGTTGGCATTCCACAAATATTGTTTCACTAGAAAAAGGATCAGCATAGCCTCTATGCATTCATGACATAGACAAATTGAGAAATGATCCAAAATAAAAACAAATAAATACACAATCAATAGCACATTTTGTACAAAACTCAATAAGGTAGATTGCCACAGCCGGAGTAGTCGTTCTTATGGTATGCTGATAACCAGGATATCAACTTTAGAAGAGAAAGATCTCAACATAAGTATACAAAATTTGTGGACATTTCTGATTAGTGTTCTATTATAATTTTCTAGGCAGCATGTCTAAATTTAATAGACCCATTTTGTTCCCCTAAGATAAGTCCTAAGTTTGGTAAAATTTGATTACAAGTGTTCCGGGCAATTTCGTTGTTCTCATGTTGTGCCCATAGAATGGTTTGATCAGCATCCATTTGGGTGTGCAGATTGAATACGAAGGAAGAATGCCACTAAAGCTCTTCTGACACATGGAATGAGACAATAAGCCTTAACTAGATGAGCACTCGGCTATAAATGTATAAACTGTTGTCCAAAATCTAAGTTCAAACAACTGTGTCAGCTAAATTGCACTGTTAAAGAAGCTCAGAAGAATATTAATAGACAATAGGAAAATATATCATATCATGATAATTAAGCGAAAAAACATGCATTAAACAAAGGTGCCTTCGACAAACCTGGAGAGGTTCATTTTCATCAGTTGATCCCAACATCTCATTCACCAAAAGCTGCCGTTCCTCAAGACAACCAAAAGCCAAGCATTTTTCAATGACATTTGAAGCAAATTTCTGTTGACTCATCTGTACAATTTGTCCAGTTAATTGCTTGATAATCACAGATCTCTCATCAGGCTTTCCATGCTCAAGTATATGCTGCCATGATATATGTGGTGTCACAAAAATGTTTTAAAACTTTAGATAAAAATAAAAGGTCTCATAATTCACTAACCTGAAAACCAAGGAGAACTGACAGCCTCAGTACATTACACAAACACAAATTTACAAATTAAATTCGCACCATTGATGTCATGGCATTAGTTAACACAACAAGAAGTTCCATTGGCTTAGCATGGAAACCACACATGCTTAATATTATGCATGATACTACTCATTTGATCATAGATGCGATATTCCTAGCAAAATTTTTATGAGTTGCTTTAGAAAAACATGAATGAACTAAGGTGAACAATCAAATTACTTCATCAAACAAGGTCATACGCAAGATAATTAGGTGCCTATTATATGCATACTGCAATCCTTAACTATAAGTCATCGAGTGATAGTGCTCTTAGAAAGAACATGTTGCTACCAGTACATTACAAGGAAGAGATAGAAAACGTGCTAGGTGCTTGTGGGATATGCAGAACTTTATGTAGCTATAGTTACCATTTAAAAAAAGTATAATTAGGCAAACATTGTGAACTATAGAAAAGGAGTTCACACTGTTGATAAAACCCCAGCCAGGAACAATTTCGAATACCACTGAAGCTAATCCAACAAGGGTAGATTATGGTGAAGAAACAACAAACCTGTACAACATAGTTACCATACTGATCCTCCGCCAACATGCAAACAGAATTTAGAATCTCATCCATGACAATCCGCTGAGTATTAGGATTGTCACAGTGCTCCAACACCCTCTGAGACAAAATCAATAATACAATACAGGAAAATATGCAATCACATGTATTAGTAACACAGGAAGTCTAATGAAAATTTGCTGAACCTGTATAACACGGCAACCATATGGATGGGTGGATAATGTCACAACTTGATTATAGAATGTTGAGATGATAAATTGAATTGCATCTTGAGGAACACACTCAATACACTTTTGAATGACATGATTCCCATTTTGATCACGCACACAGCGGATGACCTGCCCATCAAGCTCTGCAACCATCATTATCTTCTGGTCCAAGTCAGCTACTTCTATTGCCTGAAACAGGAAGTGAAAAGTGAACTTTTTCCAAATAAGGCCATCCAACTATCAGCGCAAAGTAAAGCAAAAATATGAAGGCTACAATGCAGACAAAAGCAGAATCAAGTATAAGCTTAGGAGAATCAATATATTTTACAACTAAACCATTAGTTGAATATTTCCAGCTAAAAGGTACCTTCTGGATCACCCGACAACCATACATCTGGAGGCTGAGAGCCAATACATGCCCATTAAGTTGGTTAGCTAATTCCCTTCTCTGAGCTGAAGAGCCATGTTCAAAAAACTAAAAGGAGGAAAATTGTAAGGACCTTCAAAGAACTTTGCCAAAAAAAAAACACTCCTAGAGTTCACAGGAAAGACATGGTACCTTCTGAACCACATAATTCCCAAACACATCAGTCATCAGAGACAAAGCATGAGGCATTATCTCATAAAAAACCATGTTTTTTTCTTCAGTTGTAGCTGTTTCAAGTTTCTGCTGTATGAAACGGCTCCCATACTGATCAGCACTGAAAAGGAAGGTCAAACTCAGAAATATTATTGTATATATATGATGGTGAAAAATATCTGACAGGACAGTTCATAAATTGGAGCATTGACTGCAAGAGTAAAACATAGATAGACAAACCAGTCAAATATAGACATATAGTATGACAAATTATGCAGATAAGATTCCGAGGAAGATAAGAAATTTCACTATTGAGGAGAGGACTCTGTTCCACTAGAATTGCCTGGATAGGAAGAAAAGGACCCAAAAAATTCCTCCGAAACAACAGAAAATAAAGGCACCGCAAAACCCTCTAGTATACTAATATTATTAGTACCTAATATGAAAGCAATGTCGTCATCTCCTACATTGCCTCTAGCATCCTACCATACTCCTTGATGCCTGCATATATGTTTTCTTCTTCACAAGTCCATATTATCTTTCTAGCACCGTATCAACAACCACATTAATTGCAGCCTCAACCTCCTACAGCTGAAAAGCACACACCTCTTGATCATCCGCCCAGGTTGTAGTTCCTTGCTCTACCCAGCAAGCTCCTTTTCCATCATCCATGTGTCAACCACTGCTTCAGCTTAACAAGCAAACTGTTAAACTTGATGTGATGTTAGATGATTTGACTGAGATCATGGAGGGCTGCGGAAAAAAGAAGATTTTCATACTTAGATTTAGATGAGGTTTTTTCCTCTCAGCATCCTTTCAATGAAAGATTCTTCCACTCCCTGTATTTCCTTAAGAAAAAATGGAGGTAAACAGCAGCTGCCCCAAGCAACTTTCATGCCACATTTCTTTCCTCGTTGGAAACTAGGCCTTAGTCTTGTAATGGTTCGAGTATGAGGCTAGATTCTTAATAAAGATTTACAAATTTAAAATTGAAAAAAAAATCGGAAGTTGTTTTGAAGCAAATAAGTGTGTGTGTGTGTGTGTGAGAGAGAGAGAGAGAGAGTAAAAAAAAGAGGCAACAAATTTCTCTTATAATGACACAAAGTTAGGTTCCTCATTTTCTTTCAAATTCATGTGAACTTTACTCAATCTCCTCCTTCACATTTTGTCCCTTGAAGTGAGTATAATTTTGCTTAATCTCTCGATTTTTTTTTTCTGGTTTATGTACCAAGAATGGATTCTGGACCCTATTTGATTTCTTCTCTCCGCAACCCACCACAATTTTTTGCCTCACTATTACAAATTTAGATATTCCGGGATATCTTTGATTTGAAAGGAGTTAAGGAAGAAATTGCATTGATGAAGATTTCACTCATTAAGAACCCAATCAGCTTCATCAAAGTGTTGTGTTGAAGTCCTTTAACCACTGCACTAGTGTTATGTCTTCAATGTCTCAGTCCCTTTTTTTGTGGGATAATTTCTATTCCGAGTAACAAGTCGAAGATTGATTGACATATATGCTCTAGTTTGAGGGGAGTGTTAGAATTACCAGTTATATTGATTAGAATATAAAACTAGTTTCACGAGACATTAGGACATTGGATATTTTCTTATATTCACATATCTGGGTATAATTGTTCTCTTATGATTGGAAATCTCATATTTATCCTTCTCAACTGCATAATAAGATGGAAGATTCCTGATGCCGACAAATGTAATTGAAGGTGATAATGTGAGCAAAATTAAAAAATCAAGGTAACAGATTAGATAATTTATACCTGAATTCAACTACATGGCCAGCAATCTCCGCAAGCTCAAAGCTTCTTGTCTTATTGCTCTTGAATTCATCCAAGAGGGAGGATGGAAAATGTCCATCTATGTTCCCAGTAGCCTCAGAATGCCAAGATCCCAGAACACCTCTACTTAAGTTCCTCCAGTTGGAAGAATAATGCATATTCCGCTCTCTGAGACTAAGAGGGCTGCCAGGTCCAATGGGAGAAGCCATAGAATTTGCTAAAGAACTTACTGGATATGAAGTAGCCAGGCCAAATCCTGGATTTCCATAATAACTAAGATTTAGAGAAGCAGATTTAGCCAGATGTGGTATACCATACTGCTTCTGCTGTTGAAGTAAGGACTCTAAATAACTTTCCTGGATCCCAAGTAAATCAGTGTAAGAGCTTAGGTAACCTTTCTCCAGGGATGGATTAGAAGAGTTAGCTGCAAGTTGAGCAGTATATTCAGCTGCCATCAAGTATTCAATATAACATGGGTCATTAAGTGATGTCCAAAGAGCTGCAGGAGCAGAAACTGGATTGCCACTTCTGCCAAGAGTTCGTAAGTCTGCATGCCCAACTGAATTTGATGGTGAAAAAGTTCCTCCTCCTAAAGCCCTTGCCTCCATATTAAGTGATGCATTTGATGATGCAGTGGCAACATTTTCCAACATCGGAGGCAAAGTACCCAGGCCAACGTGATTGATCAAACTTGGTGATAGAGCTGGATTTTCCAAATATACATTCAGACCAGTACTTGCAAAAGCTGCATTTACACTCTCATAGAGAAAAGAACCACCATTTGCAGTGATATAATGAGAAGGTGCTTCTAGATATGACTTGTCGGGAGACTTTTGGGATTCAACTAACCCATTCAAACCTAATCCTGAAGCTCTCAATTCCACTAAACCTCCTGAATTGCTAATGGAACCAGGGTAAGAAGGTTTGGTTGACTTGGGAATAGCCTGCATGCCTAGATATTGTGGATCAGAACTTTCAAGGTTATGTTGTCTCTCAATATTGTTCTGGTGTGAAGCAAAAGGAAACTCGCTATCATATAATCCTTGTTGAATCTTTGATTTTGTAAGATTCTCATCAATTACAGGAACAGCAGTTGATAGGTTAATACCCGATAAGGAAGCTATAAGTTCACCAGATTCAATTGTACCCAATGAAACACCATTCAAGGAGGAGTCGTGAGCGCTTTTGTGACCTAAATGTGGAATATGACTAGGAGACCTTGCTACTGCCTGGGCATCGGGAGTAGTACTTCGCTTCAAGGAGGAGCCAACAACATATGCATAACTGTGTGGCAATGATGTACCAGTTTTCTCATGTCCATTGTCACTGTGTAGAAGTGCACTGTTTTCTGCATCCATTGATCCACTTCCTTTATGTGATGCTAACTGAGTGCTAGGAGAAGATAATCGTTCAGGGCCATTTAAACCATTACGACTTGCAGGGCGTGAGGGACGGCTTGAACTGGGACCCTTTCGTACTTCATCCTGAAAAACTCAACAGTCAAATTAAGCCAATCATGATTCTAGTTAGCTCCAGAATCTATATGTATGTCACATGACAGTATGTATAGTGTCAAGCATAGTATAAAAAGTATTACATGTACACATGATATAACTGATGTGGATATATTCCCTTCACTCAAAACTACAGAGATGATGAGAAAGATCAATTAATCACAGTACTTTTACTTAGCCACTACACTGCAAAACACATATAGGGTTCTAGTTATCACTCTGTTTATATTTCTTTTAATCACAGTTATGAACATAAAAACCATGCAGCTTTGATGGATGAATCTCCATTATATAATGAAATTCCAAAAGGAAGGAGAATTGATCACTTCATGCATTTCCACACGGACTAAATGCCTTGTGAGGGTGATGCTGGTTCATTTGTCTTAATGACTTAATCTATCTCTTGGATTGTAATCCTACTTTCTGGATAGGTAGAACAAAAAGGTCCATAAAGACTGAAGTTCATAAGTTATGTCATCTCTATATTCTATCCCAATCTTGAGTTATACAGATGAATGAAGATTTTCTGGGAATTCCAGAAAGTCAAACAGCTTTTGCATGTCTACTTTGTTTGACTTTGGATTGGCGTCTTTGCTACCAATGTTTTATGCACTCATGACAATCAGTGTGAATGCCACCATATTTCTCACATAAACCCCTCATAGAATAGAGCCATTCATAACTTCTTACCACATCTATCACTTTACCATATACTAGTATCTTCCTGGGATGAACTACGGTTAAAGACATTGAGTCACTGTGATCCATTGTTCACTGATTGTCTCTTTTGCTACCATCCTTACAGGCATGACATAGTCCAATGCTAAATCTAAAACTCACATCTGTGACAAGCATTAACTTTCATTTCATTTTTCAAGAAAATAGTTGAATTTAAATATGCATGTGTCAGGTTTTGTTTTTTTGGTACACAAGTTCTGTCTATGCTGTCAAATCCCCAGAAACATAACTGGACAAGTGCAACAAAGTTTTGAGGTCAATAATTTTTTTCATTGTTTTTCAATACTTGAGTTGGCAATTTGATGTTTCCAAAGCTATGATCAAATATATTACCAGAAACAAAGTGGTATGCAACTTCAATAGGTTCCAACAATGAAAAACATATTTTCAATTTCTAAAAACATTTGTGTGAGGTTACCAACATACTTCATCCAAAAAAGGATCACCTAAAATTTCAATTTAAGATTAGATTTTATTATTTGTTCTCTGTTGTGACCAGGATTAAAACATGTAAGCAAACTTGTCATATAGGTTGGCCTCAGTTAGGACTACAAGATGTTCTTTGTCTTACAGAACAATAACAAAGTTTTGATGTTTTATAGGTTCTAAAAGACTCATACCAAAAAGAACAAAGGTCCATACTAACTGAAAAATACTAGTCATATAAATTGTCTTCATCTGATACCTGTGTGTGAACATTGAATTTTGTTGCAACAAGTATCCAATGCAAGGAGGCAGGGTACGAATTGGAGCTATAAATTGTGCAACTGGAGCTTTACTCCAGAAGTACACAGAGAGTATAGTAAATAACTATATCATGCAGGATTGAAGTAGTAAGATCACTTCTAAAAATGTCAATATCAGCTATATATTGTCAAATGGATCACCTGCACAACATCAGCAAAGCTCTTCTGGCACCCAAGTGACAGTCCAATCAACCCATCTCCTCTATCAACCCATTCCCCTGATCTATGCTCCTTAATTGGCTCCACCTGTTGATCCTCCATCGAAGTAAATATTGGTTGTTTAGAGAAGAGTGATCTGTCATCCCCTTCCTCCCCTCCATTGATTTTCCTTCTATCAGCAATCCCTCCTATTAATGAGCTACCCACTTGAAGCCTTTGTGTCGATCGCCAATCCTCCTTGGAAAGCACAGGAGGAGGCAGTCGAGGGTTCAAATTCACATTCGAGTAGTAGTAAGAGACATATGCTGGGTTGGAAAGGAGTTCCTCCTCTGACGAAATTTCGTGCCCATTCTTCACGGAGGAAATATCTGGCACACCGAATGCACCCTCGCACCCATAGATCCCTCCCACTGCGGCGAGGGAACCATCGACGGTGGGCGGAGCGGATCCACTCCGGAAAATGCTGAGCTCCCTTTCTCGATCACTCACCTCTTGCCTTCTCTGCTCCCTTAGAAGTAAACCCAGCTCCTCAAAATCCTCTCCGCCAAAACCATCCCCTCCGTTCCCGATCAAAGAATGAACTCCCATATTAGACAACATGATCAGTTGCTTCTCAATACCCTAACAAGAAAGAAATCAACTTAAACAATAAGACAAAATAAGGCGAAAAAAAATGCAGCTTTAACATCTCCATACCTTGAAAACCAAAAAAAAAAAAAAAAAAGGGGTTTCACCAAACAAAATCAAATCTTTCACGATAAAAGCGACCAAACACACCATTTTCTCAAGATCCTTAACAAAAACTCAGAGAACACAAACATGAACATTCCCAGAACAGGTCCGGACTCCGGATTATAACTACCGCTCATCATCGAGCAAGCAGAGAGATCGGAGTAAAAAGATTCCATCTTTAGCTAAATATCCATCGTGAAACCGTCTGGCGATCGCTGATCCACTCCGCCATTTCGCATTGGGCACCCTGTTTCGTGCTACACCACTCCGAGCCCCCACTGTAAGCTCCAATTGAGAGCCAGCAAGAGAGCAACAAAAACGAAAGGGAAGAGCGATCTCCACCGTCGGATCGACACACGGACGGTGAGATATAGCCAAGGAGTCGCGCATTGAACCCTAAAGGGTTTAATTTAGAGTATTTAATGAAATAAATATTACCAACTCTAATCCTTTTATTAAATTAAATAAACGACATTTAACGGACAGCTTTATCTTAGCAAAAAAACACAGTGATTTAGCTCAGTTGGTCTTACCGTTAGCGTCCGTGTTTTTGTTCGCTCCCGTGTTTTTGTTAATCCATTTTTATATTAATATAAAAGAGATAAATTATGAATAATTATTAATTTTAGATAGTTAAATAGCGTGTAGAAAAAAAAGACATTTAATTATTAGTCAAAATTTGATCTCAAATTTTATAATAATATTATTATTATATACTAGCTAACTATTCGGACCTTACCGTCTATCTCAAAATCAGAGATGATGAACAGCTTTAGCGAAATAAGTTAATACATCAATTGATGGGTTGATTACTGTAAGAATTTAAGCCACGATGTGAATGAATTAATTGCTTAAGTTAATTTAGTATGCTCTTAAGACATAATTAATTAGTACTTAATGCCATGTTAATTGACCTATAAATTTTGGTCTTTTGTAGATTTTCTTTGATGGGACCAGGACGTGCCTCAAAATGGACACGTGGATATTCTTTTTTTCCTGTCGAGAAAAAATTCAGAATTTCAAATTTCAATATTAAATAAATAAATAAATAAACATTTTGAAAATTATTGTGAACTTATGACGGGAGATGCAGTTTCTACTTGTAATCTACGCCAATGTTTTATCCTATTTTTAATCTTAAAATATTTTTATTTTAAAAACTCACATTGAATAAAATTATCCTAACAAGCAATTATCATAACTTTTGATCATAAAATATATAATATATTAAATTAAAATTCATTTAGATACTTTTGACTTAATATATTTGCACCTCATGGATTAACTCTAGTTAAAAGTTATAATCTCTGAAAATTTATCTAGTATACACATTGTAGCAACTACGAAATCGTAGTTGAAGTTCAATTTTATAAAGTCATAACTTTTGATTTGGATTGATCCACAAGACGCATAATATTTTAAATCGAAGATCTTTGCACAAGGTTCGATTTGATATATTGTGTGTTTCATGATTCAACTTGAATCAAAAGTTATGACTTTTTAAAGTTTACAACGTGCAACGTGTTGCTAATTCTACCTAATATAAATTATACCAGGTGTACGTTGATCCTGATATGATTCAGGTCCATGTGAAATCAAAATAAGTAATGGAGGGCACTGTTAGACTCCTTGTAGTGTCAAAAATTCACAGGATCTAAAATAGATCCAATCAAACTTGTCTAGGTCCATCTATGTGTTTCAGTCAAAATCTATTAATAGACCTAGACAAGTCCGATTGAACTCATTTCAGATTGAAATCCACTAATGGACTTAGATAAGTTTGATTAGATCCATTTCAGATATGGTGGATTTTCGAGATTGCAAGGAGTCTAATGATACCCTCCATTGCTTATTTCTTGATGAATGCTAAAGGAGGACGATAAGGGTTATGTAAGAAAAACTAAAAACAAAACTAAAAATTTGAAAACCTTAACCCTAAAATGCTCAAGAGAATATAATAAAACTTGCTTAATTTTTATGTTATTTCTTCTGCATTATTTTTCTAACTTTAACCTAAGTTGTCATTATATCAAAATGGGAGAGATTGTTGGTACAGACAGTACAAATGGTCAAACTTGAGTTTTGATTAATAACAAATAGGTTAAAGTTAGATGTGCTTCTATTTAACCTTGCTACCGAGTGTGCAGGGTTGACGAACCCCAGTCTGGATGATCGATTCTTGACGGATTGAAGTCTAGATGTGAGATTCTGACAAGGGTCGAGATGTGCGATTCTTGATGAGTGAAGACCAGATGTGTGAGTTCGGCAAGTCGAGGAGTGTGATTCCTGAGTGGAGAAGACCGGATGTGCATTTCTAGCAAGTTGGGATGTCTGATTCCCAATAGGTAAAGACCGGATGTGCGATTCTAGTAAGTTGTGATGTTCGATTCCCGAAGTTCAGATGTGTGATTCCGGAAGATAACTCTACACCTAGTAAGTAGAGATAAGTCGTTGGAGAAGAGTGACTAAGTGAGGACACGCCCTCATTCAAAGGGGCAGTAGTCATCAGTCTAATTTAGGTCCATTTCATAAATCTAAATTAAGACCTTAACTAGATTCTGATCTCGGGAAGATAGAATTTAATTACTACTCCTTATTATTACTATGTTAACATTGTTTTGCAAGTTATTATTTGGTGTATTGGACTAACATGTTTTATAGGGCAATAGGAGCACAAAAAGCCTCGGGTGAACAGTGTCATTGAAGGCGCCTTCCAAAAGATAAAATTCAGAATTCAACGCCGATAAGAGCCGGATTGATCGGAATCAAATTTAGGATACTGTAGGTGCCTTCAAGACTATGGAAGACACCTTCCACCCTCTATAAAAGAGCATTCAACCTCTTCATTCAATATCAACTTCTACACGAGCTCCTACGTGCCCAATTTGACTTTTCGATTGCTCCAGCTTCTTGCTACTGCCCTACTTCGACTCTACTACACCTGACTACCGCCGAGAAGCCACCAAACACTGAGCTCAAGCAGACCGTCTATGAAAGTGTTTGGTAACATAATTTCATTTTTGTGCTTAATTTCTACAAATGGAAAGTGTAGTCTATTACACTTTTCGATTCTTTTGTACTCGATCCCCTCTTTTGACGGTTCCGGGAGAGGCTTTTAATGAATTACTCATTGATAGATCCGCAAGATCTGAGTCTTGGAGTAGGAGTTGTTAAAGGCTCCGAACCAAGTAAAACTGCTTGAGTTCGTGCCTTTTAATTGATTTTACTTTTTTTTTTGTTTGTATTTCCACTACACACTTTGTTTTCAAAACCTAAAAGAACAAGTTTTTCAAAATCACGTGATTCACCCCTCCCCCTCTCACGTGTTTTTTCGATCTAACATTGTTCAGCTACTACTCACGGTCCCTCTCGATGATAAAGCGAACTACGAGGATGAGAAAGATGGTGCAAACAATCTACGTGTCTTTTCTGGTGCTACGAAGGTGCTTCTTGGTCATGATGATAGCCTCGGTGATGATGACCCTACCTCGCGTGACAATCGTACACTCCTAAACAAAGATCACTATGTGGCAGAGCAGCCATCAACCCGCTTTATAAGTGAGCTCTTTGGCGGAGACTAAAAAGGAGATTATGTTTTTTTTTTTGGAGAAAAAAAAGTGATTCGGAGTTTTTTTTCTAGATGAACAGTAAAAAGAAATAGGAGGATATTATAGGAAAGAAAATGAGAAGGGATGACATGATTTGGTCAATTCTAAAATAGGTACGTTTTTTTGGGTAACATGCAAAACTAACTACATTGTTTGATAAATCGCTGATCGAACTTTGTGTTATTGTTGAATCTAAATTAATAAAGGTATCAAAATAGTTAGGGTATAAATTAATGGAATTTCCTTTTTTTCATATTTATCAAAGCAATGGCTGTCTTTCATGTTTTATCAAAAAAAAACATCCACCGATTCAAGTAAAATGACCTAATTATTTTCAAATACATTATTATTTGATATTATTATCTTTTACTATACGTATTAAATTTTAAATCGATTATATGAACAGAATAAATCTGTATTATAGTAATTATGATTTCATAGTTATTATAACATGAATTTACTTTATTCATCAATATTCATGTTTTAGCAACTAAAAAATTATAATGGCTATAACTACGAAATAGTAGCTTCTACAAAACAGACTTATCCTGTTCATACAACTGACTAATTCAAGATTTAATATGCCGTGGGAGATAATAATATTAGACAATGTACTTGAAAGCAGTCGTGTCATTTTAAGGGGACTGGTGGGAAAGAACATTCTTTTGATAAAAAATGAATGATATTTTACTCAAACATGTAAGTTTTTGTATTACCCAAATTACATATCCAACCTTCATAATACCCAAATTGCGTATCCCTCCTCTTTCTTTAAAGGTCTATCAGTTAGTTTTCATCCAAAATTGACTGATGGACCTAGAGAACACCGAATCACTTTACATTAAAATGAATGTACTCCTAAAAATCTATTTAATGTATTTATATTCTCGGATCTAAATTTAATAGCGTAAATTGAGAACAGTGAATTAAATTACAAGTACATCTCTAAATTTGTACTCTACCAAATTAAAAATTTACCACTCTCAATTTCTATTATCGAATTCTAATCTAGTGCATATATTAAGGAGATTTTCAAGAATACATTGATTTTGATATGAAATGATTTAAAATTTTCTAATTCAAATAATGTAGTTTAGGGTGAAATTGACTAATAGACCTATATTATTCAAAAATTTAAAAAATTAATATCTTTTGAATTAAGAGAAATCTAAGAATTCATTTGTGGTGTCAATGAGTGAATATTATTATCCTAAACCTTATACTGTGCTTGTAATAAATTTTATTGAATTTAAAATTTTACTATTTTGAATGTACATTGTCAAGTTAAGATCAAATGGTATAAATATATTAAAGAGATTCTAATGAATATATTAGTTTTAATTTAAAATGATATAAAATTTTTTACATCTATGAGTCGCTTTGAAGGAAAGAGAGGAGTATTTTTACCTGAATAGCTAGTCATCCAAGTTTAGTTTAGTTTTTTTTTTTTTGTTTTTTTTAATTCAGACCCTTTGAACAATCACAAAAACATTCACGCATGGTTATTAACAATTGGACTATAGGAGATAAAAGATCGTTTAAGTAAGGATAAGTATTCAGATAATTCGGTATATAAACACTTGCCTCGGATTGACGTATAATAATTGCTCTAATGAATAACTAAATAGATGGATGAGAGATAAAAAAAAAAGAATTAATCATAAAAAAAATAACTATCTTTCGGAGGTTCATTAAAAACTTGATGATTGACGGGTCTCTTTGTATGTGTTGTCCGGAAAGAGGAGGACTTAATGATTATTCGTTCGTCAATCAGAGTTTTCGATCTTTGTTTATCCTTCGTAGTAATAATATCTCTCGGTTTACAACGATAACTTGATATATCCACTATACCACCATTAACTAAAATATGTCTATGGTTAACTAATTGCCTGGCTCCAGGAATCGTCGAAGCTATACCCAATCGGAAAAGGATATTATCCAAACGCATCTCAAGTAATTGTAGTAAAACCTGACCTGTTGACCCTTTGGCTTTTCCAGCAATATGCATGAGCTTATTATCCTAGGTCGGAACAATTTAGTTGATAGGATCCCTTTTTTTACGTCCCCATGTCACCACACGGGGACGTAAAAAAGAAAGAGAGGGATGAGTTTTTCTCGCTTTTAGCTCAGCGGTAGAGCACGCCCCTGATAATTGCGTCGTTGTGCCTGGGCTGTGAGATTTAATGTTGACTACTAATCTAATTGAATCATAATTTTATTAAAACTGAATTAATGAAATTAAATTTAAAATAAATTGTATTAATTAATATCAAATTAATTAAATTTATTTTTACAAAATAATTAAAAAAATATAAAATTAAAATTAAATTAACCGACCTCGCAAATTTATTATATTAAGGGTTAGAATGCTGATGCCTCATACTATTATCTCGTCGATCAAGTTTCTCGGCCACAATTAGAGAAGGCGTTTCGTTGATCGATTCATCTCTTTCCATCTTCCAATCTCTTTGCCGAGATGGGTTACGATAACGATCCGTGCGTATCTCAAATTTTATCTTCCCGGCGATCGGTATTTGGTCCCAGCTTTTGTTTTGTTGGTTTTTAGGGTTTGGATCTGATTTCTTCCGCAGGTATATGGATGAGGACGGTGAGCCTTTGATGGATCCTGACGCGGCCTCGGATAGGGAGGTGTCGCCGGAGCTGGCTCTCCCTATCGACGATGATGACGAGGACGAAGGCGACTGGGGACGGCGGGACCGTTCGCCGACGCCGGTGATGAATTCTATGGGCGATTACAAGAGCGGAAAGCCAAAGAAGAGGCTGGTGAAGAGGGGTAGGGAAAGCTCGCCGGGTCGGATCGGAAGCTCCAAACCGGCGTTTGATGAAGAGGGGTTGGACGATTGGGAGGACGAAGATACTTCGTCTCAGAAGAAGATGAAAGACACTCCATCTCTGAAAGAGGGCAAAGGAGGGATCTTGAAGAAGAACAAGGGAAAACTGTCCTCATCTAAAGGAGACAGTTTTGCTGGGCAGGGATCAAAATCGGGGTTTAAGGGCTATGGTGCGGGTTCAAGGGGCGGGGAAGCTGATCCAGAGGAAGAGGAGGAAATGTGGAAAACTATAGCTGGTGGAGATTCAGAGGTTGGGCGCTTCATTTACCTGAAAATTTTGCTTCACGTTTTTGTGACTTATTTAGTTAATTGGTTCCAAATGTGTCTCTGCTAATGAATCAGGATGATCAAGAAGGCATGAGAACGATGGATGATGACAACTTCATCGATGATAGTGGTCTGGATCCTGCAGATCGTTATGGAAGTGATAATGAGCATTCTGCTGGGAATGCACCCCAGGTTTAGTCTTTTGAAACTCTTGTTATAAGATTCTTGTTTTGTGCTTCAGGAGCTATGTTTGTCCATTTCCAACATTCGTGGGTCTGTTTTAGTGCTATTTGAACGTTAGAAGGTTTTTCATGCAATGCGACCTTTGGCTGTTGCTTGATTAACTGGCATAGTTGCGTATAATGAGTGCATAATTACATCAACTAGTATATATAATTGGCCTTGTCCCCCTTTGCTATGATAATGCCTGCATAGTGCACACTATATCTATTACGGTTTTGAGATGTTCATGAAACATCAGTACTATAAAACTCAGGTATCTTTTCAGAAAAACAGGAACAATCCATGAATGAAGAGGGAATACTTAGTTTTTGTTGGCTAGGAAGAAGCCTTGATCTTGGTGAACTCTTTGAGGAGAAGAGAGAAAACAATCTTAATATGAGAAAACAATTGAGAGGATCTCAGTTGTAGAGAGGAAACAAATACGGTTTGATGGTGAAGGTGACAACCTAAGGATCTCCAACATTTGTCTATGTAAGAGAATGCCATATCTTAAGTTGCTATATAACTATGATTATGGAAAATTGTAAGTTGATGCCATTTTTTTTTGTAGCAACTCCTAACTCTTACAAATCTGGCCCATCTCTTGCAAAATCTGTTTACAAGACTTCCTACTTGAACCACTCAAACTACCTATATGGAGTAAGTCTGTTCCTAATACCTTAGTTTATGATAGACTGACTCCTGCACGATTTTTGACCATGAAACCAATGGCGTGGTAGCCTTTTCAAATAAAACCAAAGTATGATTAAGCACAAATGAATTGCAATTATGAAAATATGTGACCTTGGAAGATATTGTTCTCTTTAACTGTTAATAATGCTATAGAACATCAAGTTATCACATAAAAGTTTTTCTGAAGCCTTTGCGCTATTCTACTGATGCTAACTCTAGTCTCTAGATGTTAGCTTACTTTGAATTGCTTGTCTTGGACAACCTAAATTTATACAAACAAATATCCTTTTGGAATTTGTTAAATCTCAAAGTCAACTTTGGGAATGAATTGATCTTTGTTTTCAAATTTCAAGTGATTTGTGCCTTAGTTTCTGATTCATTTTAATATACTCGTCATACCCCAAGCTTTCATTCTTGTGCTTAATGCTGTGGTGTTCTTAATCAAATGTTTGCAAGCTGATGCATTTTTAGTTATTTCTTCAATCACTCCATGTGATGCTGAGGACTTGACCTTGTTCAATTGTTTATTTTGTTAGATCAATTATGATGGTTGCCATGGGTACCATGTACTTGATCTTGTTCTTAATGCCTTTTGTCCCTTGTAGGCTGAAGAGGGTGAAGAAGATGAAATCAAACAGCTTTTTAAGGGCGGAAAGAAAAAGAAGAAAAATGAGAAGTCACCAGCTGAAATTGCTTTGATAGTTGAGAATCTTATGGCTGAGTTAGAAGTTACAGCTGAAGAAGATGCAGAGTTGAACAGACAAAATAAACCAGCCATTAACAAACTGAGAAAGCTCCCATTGCTTATTGAAGTCTTGTCAAAGTAAAATTTCTCATAACATGATGATTATGGTTTCTAGAGTTATTAGTTATGCCAGAATATGACACATAGAACAGTTTTGCTCAGCTGACATCTTTGAGCTTCTCCTAAACGCAGAAAAAAGCTTCAGCAAGAATTTCTTGATCATGGAGTACTAACTCTACTCAAGAATTGGCTTGAACCGCTACCTGATGGCTGTTTGCCTAACATGAACATTCGGTCTGCAATACTAAGGCTTCTTTCTGATGTAAGTACAAAGGAGTTCCTTATTTTTTTTTCTTTCTAGGATTAATCTTATTTTGTAAAAACATTATTTTATCTTACTATTACAAACACTAAGATATACAGGTCTGTTAACAATAGTCATAGAGAACTGTATTCTTTTGCAGCATAATGCTATGATATACATTAAAATATACAGGTTGATAGGAAATTATTACAAACATTAAAATATTCAGGTTGATCAAGTATATTAATAGGGAACTGTATGTTTTTGCAGCATAGTGGTATTATTTTGTCACTGGATGTTGACTGTTTGTGGGCCACTATAATTTGCTTTTGTCATGCAGTTGCCAATTGATTTGGAGCAATTTGACAGGAGAGAACAACTAAAAAAGAGTGGTCTTGGAAAGGTTAAATACTACATTCTACTTGTCATTTTGATTTTCTTTCATCGTATCTGATTGATATAATGTTATATTTCAGGTGATTATGTTTCTGTCAAAGTCAGATGAGGAGACAACGGCAAATAGAAAACTTGCTAAAGAATTAGTTGATAAATGGGTAATGAGACCTTTAGAAATGCAATGGGCAATCTTTTTTCAATGAATTTCTGTTAAGCTTGTGTTATATTTTTGCCATTTTCAAGTTTGATAAAGTAAACTATCTTCTCTCCGTCCTCTCTATGCAGAGTCGACCAATATTTAACAAGAGTACTAGATTTGAGGATATGAGAAGGATTGACGATGACAGGGTTCCATATAGAAGGCCTCCATCTCAAAAGTAATTGCTCCAGTTTCTTGTCTTTCATGGCATTGTTGTACTTATATGTATGTTTTCCTTTTTGTGGTTGGTTTGACGTTCTCTCTTTTCTTGTTTTGTTGATTAAAGGCAAGTTGCTAAATCTACTGGCATCCAGTCTCGGGATGATGATCTTGATTTGGCTGAATTTTCACAGTAAGAGGATACATTGTTCAATCAATTCTTTCTATTGATCTGTGTTGTAATACCCTCGTTTATGACATATCTATATTGTTGCAGAGGGAGAAAACCTGGTAGCTCAGCTTCTCGGCAGCATGCTTCTAGGCCTGAAGCAATGCCTCTGGATTTTGTTGTCCGCCCTCAGTCTAAGATTGACCCTGAAGAAGTCAGGGCAAGAGCAAAACAAATTGTTCAAGATCAGCGAAGAATAAATGTAAGTCATTTTAGTTTTTGAAACACAAAAGTTAGTGCTAAAGGATGAGTCAAATAGGAGATGTGGCATAATAGAATTGTTGCTTTGATATCCTAAATAGCATTGGTAAGTTGGTTCATTCAGTTCTATAATTTTTGTTAGAAACAAAAAAAGCCATGAATTTGAGACGTAAATGGTTCTGAAATTGCCATTTCCATCACTATCTGTTTTTTTTGCTTTGGTATGATCATGGGATATTCACACGATTTATTCATATTGCAGATGACCAAGAAGTTGCAGAAATTAAAGGCGCCAAAAAAGAAGCAACTACAAGCATCAAAACTCAGCGTTGAGGGCCGAGGCATGGTCAAATACCTCTAACCATTATCAGGAAACATTTGATTGCATCAAGTAAGTTGCAGCCTTCCCACTCCAGCCCTGTTGGTGGCTTTGTTACTAACATTTTACAAGTTTTTTCTTGTCGGCACAGGTATTTCAATATTAAGAGAAGATAATGCACTTTTTCCTGAGGTCACATGGAGTTTATGAATAAGCAATCGATATTGCGCAAGGAATATCCATCTTTCTCATAAAAAGATCATCAAACCTATTCTGCATTGATTCCATTACCTGGATCTTGTCTTATGACCTACATTTCAGCCAACTGAACTGGTGTTCGATCTTTATAGTGTAGCATCGAACCAGATGCATTGCTCTGCAATTTGAGCGAGAACAATACTAAGCGATGGAGATGTGTTACTCTTAATTATATGTGCATGAAACATAAATTTGTGTGCCTTGTTCCATGATCTGACTGCTGCTATACAATTCGATTTGAAACAAATTTTTAAGTCAAGGTTCCTAACAATACCACTGAGATTCACAAATCCTGGAGTCTCTGTGGACTTCAGAGTGTTTGTTTATCAGATTCGAGTGATGAATTATTAATTAGGTTTGGATTTGAATCATGTTAGTTGGTCAACTTCATCTAGTCTGTGTGGTCTATTCCATTTATTCGACTCTTCTTGAAGATTAATTAGTTCAATTCATATGGATCTTCAGGCCTATTCAATGAGTCTGTCTCCACGTATCTTTTTGATCCATTTCATCATTAAGTTGATTGAGTTCACCTAATTCAATTTGTTCAAACATACTCTTTAAAATCTGCCGAATTTGTTTGACCAGCCTATTCATCAAGGCTTTCTACACACATTGATCCATTCGAGCTACCTCAGTAGTACAAGCAGCATGAAACAACAAATTTTCGTTCCCAGGGCGTAGCACAGATAGGGAGTGTATGGTTCTGTGGCTGAAAGATCCAGGGGTCTATCCCCGGGGTGTCACTGCCTGGGGTTAGTGGCGGTTCCACATGAAACAACAAATTTTCATGAAACAACAAATTTTGACTCGCCTAATTTATTTGAAAAAAAAAATATTGAATCAAATAATATGGAATTTGAATAATCAATATGATCTAATGAAAATTTTTTATTGACTGTTAGGATAAAATTCAAAGGCTTTTTACACACATTGGTCTATTCGAGCTACCTCAGTGGTAAAGTATGAAACAACAAATTTTGACTTGCCTAATTTGTTTGAAAAAAAATTTTTATTGACTATCAAGATAAATTGGAAAGTATTCATGATGGACATATTAGAAGTCCAACATTTTATAATTACATATCTCTTTTGAAGAAAAAATCTCTACAAATATATTATAACTTGGGATTAAATCATAGATATCTAGATAACAATTTGACATTCTTCTATTGCACCATAACTTTGAGGACCGATTTTGTTTGAACCAATAACTTTGAGGACCTATTTTGTTTGAACCATCTAATCCATTTGACCATCGAACTCATACAACTCGCCTAGCAAGCTCATCTAGTTAACATTTTGCTCATCACCTTTTTAGTTCATTGCCCCTTCTTTGTCTATTCAAAAATATGAGCAAATAAGTGAAATCAATGAACTAATCTTTTGACTGATTATTCACCTTAATTAATCAACGAAAATCTAAAGAATTAATTATAGGAAATAATTAATTATCGATTCATATATATGCGGACGAAACGTTGCATGCATGTGTGTGAACCCAGGACACCTAGAATAAATCCTGACACCTAGATCTCAATCCGGACGCGGATTGAGGTCTAGGCGCCTGGATTCTAGCAGAAAGGTTTATTTTTATTTAATTTTTTTATATATTATATGTATTTAATGTTTATAATTTTAAGATTTAAAAGTTGTGTTATAATAAGTTTGAACTAATAAGATTTTTTCTTTAGAGATTTTTCTCTTGAGTTAGTATTCAAAAGTATAAAGTTAAGATATCCACGAGGTATATTATATGTATTTAGGGTCTACAATTTAAGATTTAGGGGTTGGGTTATAAGAATTTAAATTAATAAGATTTTTCCTTTAGGGTTCAAACTCACTACAACAAAAACCCTCATAGACATCAGTGGAACAACAACGATTTTAAGCAAAAACCGATGTCTTTGAGTATTTTACATCGGTTTTTTCAAAAACCGGTGTCTATGAGCGCAGATTTTAGCTCATAGACATCGATTTTTTAGGCGATGTCTATGAGCGCCCTTTTTTTCGTTAATAGACACCGATTTTAACTGCGATTTTTAAAATCCGGTGTTAATGAACCAAAATAAAATATTTTAATATTCCCACAGCTAAAATTTGCTCCCTCCAAACCTAAATCTATATCGCGCCCCTTCCTCACGCGACCATCTCTCTCGTCTAAACCTAAACCTCCGACCATCTCTCTCAACCTCATCTGCCTCTTCTCCTTCCTAGATCGACGCCCTTGCTTCTCCGTCCGCGTTGTGAAACCTCGGCCATGTTGCTCGCAGTCTCGCTTGTTTTTTTTGTTGGTCCAGTCCGCGGAAGAAGAAAAAAAAAAGCCGCGTCGCATCAAAAAAAGCACCGCCCGCGAGCGAGCTCCTCTCCGCGAGCCCTAGCCACCTTCCTCTCCGCGAGCCACCGCACCTTCCTCGCCGCGAAACCTCCTCCGACGCTGGACTTCACGCCGGAGAACCACGATCGCTGTTTATCTCTTAGAGGTCGACTGCTCCTCTCTCTTTTCTATGTTCTCCATTTCGTCTCTCGGTTTTCGTTATATTAGCTCCGGATCAATTTGGTAGGCAGGTTACTTGTGGAAATGCCTGAATGAGATTTTTTTTTTGGTTACATGCTTTTCTACGGTAGATTTCTGTCATCGTTGACTAGTTTTTTTGTGTGTGGATTAGGATTTCTCACCACTTGTTTAAATTCATCGGTATAGTTGGAAAAAGTGCAATTTTTACCATTAACTATATAGATACGTGCAAAACATACTGAAGCATTTGTTGCTGTGGATAGGTCTAATGGACAATGGGAAACAAGTGAAAAACGATAACTATGCTGCTGATATTGCTTCCATAAGGGAGGCGAGAGTCCGTATTGCTCCATATATTCATGAAACTCCAGTGCTTACCTCGAAGTCTTTAGATTCTATAGCTTCCAAACGGTTGTATTTCAAGTGTGAATGCTTTCAAAAAGGGTAGAGATCCTATCTTGAATAAGGCAATTATCTCGAACAATTTATGAAGAATCGGAATATTTAGTAGTTAGCAACTTTATCAATTTTATTTCAGAGGAGCCTTTAAGATTAGGGGAGCTTCAAATGCTATATTCTCCCTTTCTGATGATCAAGCTGCCAAAGGCGTTTTGACACACAGCAGGTTATCTCCATATAATTTCAAACAATAATGTGATTTATTTTTAGTATGCCTTTGTTTTTTGTTATTCTTGTTTTTTCTTAGGTCGGTAATATAGTTTTTTATTGCAGTGGTAACCATGCTGCAGCAGTGGCTTTGGCTGCAAAGCTCCGTGGAATCCTAGCATATGTTGTCATACCGAAAAATGCTCCAAAATGCAAGGTTGAGAATGTCAAGCGGTATGGTGGTCAAATCTTCTGGAGTGAATCAACGATCCAATCAAGAGAGAGTATTACTGAGAAAGTTCAGCAAGATACTGGTGCAATTTTGGTTCATCCTTTCAACAATAGATTCACCATCAGGTTTTGTATTTGTCATTGACCACTTGATCTAATCTCCATTGTAACTTTGGTGTCACATTTTGTACATTGTATTTTGTACTTTGTACATGGTAAAAAGTCAAACTCTTTGACTACCTCCTTAATGTCTCCTATTACTGATATTTCAAGTCCCGTTGTGTCCATTACTATTACTATGAAGAAATTGAAAGGAAAGAACTACGCTTTGCGTGCTGCAATAGTTTGAGTTTGGTTTGTGGTTCATGATGTAATCGGCGATCTCTTCCAATTAAGATAAGACATTGGGATAGTTACTCACATTGGTTGACTTTAGATTTTTGAGTTGACTGTAGTATTTTATAAATCACTTCAATTGTCAAGGTCATTTAGAATAGTTCTGACAAGGTCTTCACTATTATGTGCCTTCATATTGTTTGCTCTGAGTTAAAGCTAGTGAATGCTCAGATTTTGGGAGCCCCTTCCATTCTACTCCCGTCAGATGTGTAGATGCGGAGGATGTTGGCATTTACCATAGTGGCACAAGTTGGTGTTGTCCTAGATCAAATAATTCGGGGGAACTATTGACTAACACCATCAAACATATTTAAATTGATTATAATTGAATTATAATATGCTTCATTTCTGTGTTACTAGTATGTTCCAATTTACCTCTAGAAGTTTGTGAACTTTGTTTGATTATTTATTGTCTGCTATCTATATATTGTATTGCCATTTCTTTTTGGAGAAGTGTGCTTCAATTTTTTTCCCCCTGATGAAATCATCATTGTATTTGTACCTCCCTATATGCATTCCTGAACAAATGGTTTAGAATTTAAGCTTGTGCTATCTGTAAATATTCAGTTTTTTGCTGCTAAATTGTGTTCGAAGTTAACACTTTTATCATGTGTATTTCTATACACAGGAAAAACATAATCAGGAATTTCACTGGTAGCTAAGATCTGTTATTTTGACAATGAGGTTAGTACTAGTAATGCGTGATATTTACCTTTTCTTTTGTCTTGGCCTTGCTAGATGTTGTCTGTTTAAACAAAATTTCAAAAAATTGTTTTCATAAATTAGTTGACGCTATTGCAACTGGCCTGAAAATTCACAAATTCCATAGTTCAGGACCTTTTAGCTTTTCTTTGGGAGTTATTAGTAACATCAAGAAATTAAATGAAGCGAAAGCGGTTTCTTTACGAGTTATCAGTCATGTTTCACGAGGAAGCATGGTTTTATAAATTCTCGGTTTATATCTTAAAGATTAATCATTTTTCAGTTTCTGGAATGTCTGGGGCTGCAAGTGAGAAATTGTCCTGATAATTTCATACTTCAGATCCTTGAATGTCTTATCTTTTTCATTTCAAAGGAATTATGCTACTCCATCTTGTCCTGCATTAGCATCATTTTCTCATATGACTGACAGTTACATCTGCTTTGACTTCGTTGTCAGTGGTTTATCAAGAGGCAAAAGAGAACTCTTTTTTAAGTTCTTGAGAAGGTGAAAGCCGGTAAAACCAGAAAGTTCATACCTAAATTGGAGCACTCTTTCGACGTGCATGGTATCCGGAATAGATGAATTACTGTAACTCTGTGATCCATTGTGGTTTTCGCAGAGTTGATGATTCTCGGCTTCATCTCCTTGCTGTTGACATTTAGTCAGGACCAGATCGCGAAAATCTGCGTGCCAAAGGCAGTTGCAGATTCTATGCTGCCATGTCGCCTTAATGCAGAGTCAACTGTCAGAAATAAAAGGCGGCTGCTCGCGCTGGTGCTGACGGAGTCACACCTGAAGCGCAGGATTTTAGCTGCTGGTGATTCAGTGGTTGAATGCCCCCCAGTGAGTAGTGCACAGCAACTTCCAATTCTCTGATTGTTTGGTTGAAAATAATCTATTGTAAACAAAATCTAAGAAGCTTTCACTAAAATGTTCAGTTGCGATCACTTGTAGGAAAAGGAGCAACTGATTACTGCCACAGGCTTGCACCAGTTGCACATTCTGATCTTCTTTTTGGCTGAGTTTCATGTGGTAAATAGTGCTCTTATAATGGTCCTTGGAAGAGCAAAGGTGAATCTGCAGTGACAGAGTAGTGGATTACATTATGTATCATTCTGAATAATTCCATAGCATTGCCTGAGGATGATTTAGTTTAGCTGTTGCAATATCCACTTTGCATTGATAATCTTCTCTTGGGCAGATACACAGATGGAAGGACTGGGAAACGGATACGACATCGGCTGAGTATGCCTTCACGACTGGTATATATATGTTCACTATTCTTTGTTTTTTTGTCCCAGATTTGCATCCTTGGATCCTAGTTTGAGTGGTAAAAGTGCAGAACCAGTATATCGTGATGCAAAAGGTTTGAGTTCTCTGACACAGCATTGAATTTGAAATTTTTTCATGTACATTTGGAAGCCTAGATTCTACCGATTTTGTAGTTTTATATTTGCATGTTTCTGACTGCTGAGTGACTGAATTATTTTCTGCAGGGAAAGCTATTTCAAAGGAAGAGCTACTGAAACCAAAGGAGGAAGAGAAACCAAAGGTATTTTTACACACTTCATCTTTGATTTGGTGGTCATGTTTACCATACGTGTCAGTTAATTCCCAAGAGCTATATTTTTTTGTTTCACTTTTATTGTTAGCTATATGAGCACAACATGCTATGCTTTTGATTTATTATTACAGCTATTTATCAGAAAGGAGAATTATTGGTACACTTTTGATTGTTTAATTATAGGCTCTCTTAGTTGGAAGCAAGTGTAGTGCTGATTGTGTAGGAGTGATTTGTAACCCTTATTATTATTTATTAGTTTTTGCACAATTTTTTATGTTGGATCCATTGCTGTCTAGTTGATTTTTATTTGCTCTTTTTGTTTCTTTAAGTTCACTTCCATTTGCAATCTCTTCATATATTAGTGACTAATGGTTGGTTGCTGTTCCTGGATTTGTTATAGCGCTATTGGTTGTTTCTACTAAAGAAAGTTAACTTTTATCAGGAATATTCTTCTGTGATCTTCCTACACAATTGAGAGACTTTGTAAAACCAAAGTAACTAATTTATTAGGTTGAAATGATAGATAGATGAGTGATCTCAGTCTTGGCATGACTAACATTTTTTTTTTTATGTTCAAAACCTTTCATTTTGTTTTGTATGGTTCTCTCTAAGAGCATGGACCTAGTTATCTTTTGACAGCTGAATATGATTCTTTTACTTCATTTGTAACTGCAAATTCAACTTTCTGATACCTTGTGAATCACTGAAGATCCTTATTGCAAGCATTGAAGTAAGCATTGATGTGGTTGAGATAAATGATGAATAGGTCTCTTTTTAAGCATTCAAATTAGTCATCTTGTTACCTGGTGCTCTTACTACTTTTTCAACTATGATTTTTGGTCTTGATTTACTAATATATTATTTATGTGTTTTTACAGTTTACAAATCTCAAGTACTCCAGAGTTGAAATTGATGAAGTGCGGTTCGAGTGGGTTGAATGCATGCTAGATTACATTTGAGACAGTTGTACCTTAATGTGTTAACAGAATGTTATACTTTGATTTTGATATCTATTAGTTAGCTTTTGATGTAAAAAGAATGTTTGGGTATTTTATGGATATTGTTGTAAGAAGATTATTTATATAATTTGTGAATATTTGTGTATTTTATGGATATTATTGAATGAAGAATATTTGTACAATTTGTGAATATTTGTGTATTTTTTTTTGTTATTGTCGGTTTTAAAATCAAATCTGTGCTGTTAGAAAAAATACATATTACATCGGTTTTCCACCGATGTAAAACCGGTGTTATAAAGTAATATTACATCGGTCATTTACTGCTGCCAAAACTGGTATTATTAACATACTATATTACATCGGTTTTACACCGTGTATGAAACGGTGTCGTTAAGTGATACTACACCGGTTAATAACCGATTCGAAAACCGGTGTCGTTAAGTGATACTACACCGGTTTTAACCCGATGTCTAAAATGGCAGACTTTTAACATCGGCTTCATAGACATCGGTCGAAAATCAAATAGACACCGGTGGAAAACCGATGTCTATGAGCGATTTTGTTGTAGTGACTTCACTTTTAAATTATAGTATTCAAGTCTCTTCAAGGAAATATTGATTGTTTTAAAAAAAAAAATGAATCTAGGCACTAGAATACCCCGCGACATACAGTCCGCATTAAAGCACTCCAAATATATATATATATATATATATATAAAATACCATTTACTAACTAATTTTGATGAAATCTAAAATAAAATTATGTTAATGCACTGTTATAATTCTATTTAGTCCTACATCTTAGGATTGATAATACCGCGAGCAGAGAAGATTTTATAAATATTTTAGCCTAGCAACATTAAAAAGTATAACTTTCTCAACCTTTTGGCTAAGGTCAGTATGTATTATTATCAGTTAATATCTAATATAAAAAATTAAATTAATTTTTTTATGAGGAAGAGTCTGTTATAGTAATTTGTTGTTGGGGTTCTCGAGCATTGTCTTTGCGTTGTACTACTGTATGTGCCTAGCGCACCTTACCAAGTCTAATTTATGGACCTAGGGTACTAATTTACGCATATTCATGTATTATATTACATATACAACGTATATGTGCGATGACTAATACATATAGACCTTTAATAATGAATTTTTGTAAAGCCTAAAATTAAATTATATATTAATATAATTTTTTCTTTTGACACTAAAAATAATTTTCGAGTGTCACCTTTACGTTATACTACTATATGAGTCTGATATTCATATATTATATTACACATATAATACATATGCACAATGAGGATATATATATATATATATATATAATCGATTTATAATGGACAGTCAAATATATCAAGCTTGGCTTGAGTTTGGTTCGAGCTTGGTTCGTTTAGATGTTATCAAGTTCTCAATTCGAGATTGTTTGATTGTTTGAAATTTTTAGTTGTTTGATTGTTATTTAGCTTGATAATTTTAATTTATTTATTTTTTAATTTTATTTTATTATTTATTTAGCATATTGAAAATAGTTTTATTAATGAATATGATCCGCGAATATTGTTCATGAACGTTGTTCACGAACATTGTTCATGAACATTATTCACGAACATTAACGAGATGAACACATATGTGTTCAAGCTTGTTTGTTTAGCTTAATGAGTTGTTCAAGCTTGTTTGTTTAATTAATCTTATGTATATTGAACGAACATAAATAAATTTTTATCAAGCTGAATATCAAACTTATTCACGAACGCTTTATTCATTTACGACTCTACTTAAGGGTGGAAACATATATTTCAACCATAATTCTTAAATATTATGTAGGACCTGTATCCATATTGCTCTACTAACTTTTAAACATTTGTCATGACTATATCACTAAAACATTCTCGTGGCTTTTAAATTTATTCTAGCATTGGATCCACATTGTTTTAATATTTAATTTTAAAATATAGTAAGCCAGATAATTATTTATAAATACTATTAGCCAATATAAACTTTTGATAATATTTGATTAAGGGAATTGTATTTCTATAAATGATATTATTATTTTGTTTTTGCAAAATTTTTTTTTCCTAAAACAGAATAATGCATTTCTAAATTACATTGAAATATTTAACATATTTTTGGCTATATATATATATATATATATATATATATATATATATATATATATATATATATATATATATATATATATTTTTTTTTTTTTTTTGATCCGGTGGGAGAAGATTTGTGTCCGACATGAGGTCAAAATGGTCAACATCCTAGGCAGGCGTTCGATCGGGCGAACTACCTTCCCGGTCAGCAGGAAGAGTAGCTGGTCCGACACTTCGACAGCTCGGTCAGACACCGAGCTTCCGACGCTCATAAAGCTCGAAGCAGGAAGGGATGAAGGCCGAGCGACCACCCCGCTCGGCTAAGCAGTGGATGCAGTCTCGACCCGACAGACAGGGCTCCCTCGCTTGGCAGGGTGGAACCGAGTAGCAGGTCATCGGCCGAGCGGACACTCGGCCCGGCCATTGTATCACCCAGACGACAAGCTGGCCGAGTGACTCTCCCGCTCGCCCCAGTAACTGACAAGAGGAGCAAGTTGGCGATATCTTCCTAGGGACTAGTGTTACCGATGGACTGCATGGTCAATGGCATGGTCGGGCAGAGAATCGTACGATGGAAGCTTCCACTGTCACGTCAGGGACATGTTGGGGTTGTTCGGGTATGTGCACGTTTTTTTGACACGTCTTTTCCAGGTATGATTTGAGAAGCGTGCACACCTCGGGAAGCATGCATGCGCCTCCCGGTAGCCTTATATAAGGACCCCATGATTCGACAGAGGTATGTTCATTACTGTAGCTATAGTTACGCTGCTGCTCCTTTCTTCTCTACTTCATTCGTTTGCCGCCGGTAGCTGACTTGAGCGTCGAAAGGTCATCGTCGGGGAACCCTTCCCCGGCTCGACACTAACGACTTGTGGTTGCAGGCTCAGCTCGTCGGAGGTTCACATCGTCTTCAGTCGACATCCAGTCAGCGTGAGTGCCACCTCCCCAGCGTCCGTCGACTCACTCTCGGATAGGATCAAATTTGGCGTCATCTGTGGGAACGCACCTGAATCCGAGCCGGGGATGATCCTGTCCGAGAGTGAGTCGACGGACGGTGGGGAGGTGGCGCTCATGCTGACTGGATGTCGATTGAAGACGATGTGGACCTCCGACGAGCTAAGCCGGCAACCACAAGTCGTTAGTGCCGAGCCGGGGAAGGGTTCCCCGGCGATGACCCTCCGACGCTCAAGTCAGTTATCGGCGGCATACGAACGAAGTAGAGAAGAAAGGAGCAGCAGCGTAACTATAGCTACAGTAGTGAACATACCTCCGTCGAAGCCTGGGGGTCCTTATATAAGGCTACCGAGAGGCGCATGCACGCTTCCCCGAGGCGTGCGCGCTTCTCAAAGCATACCAGGAAAAGACGTGTTAGAAAAGCGTGTCTGACGCCATACCCGAACAACCCCAGCATATCCCTGACGTGACAGTGGAAGCTTCCACCGTACGATTCTATGCCCGACCATGTCGTCGACCATGCAGCTCGTCGGTGACACTGGTCCCTATGAAGATATCGCCAATTGTTCCTCTTGTCTGTTACTGGGCCGAGCGGGAGAGCCGCCCGGCCAGCTTGTCATCTGGGTGATACAATGGTCGGGCTGAGTGTCCGCTCGGCCGATGACCTACTGTTGGAGTGTATACTGAAAGCCTAAGATTTGTAAACATTCATTATGAATAAAGAATCACATTTGGTCAAATTGTCTACATTTAGTTGTAGTTGTTCAATTAATTTATACTGTAGATAACATAGTATGTGGTGCCACATGCAGAAGATGATGTTATCAGTACCTTATAAATTATAAACAGTAGCTCACGACCAAAATGGAAAGGAACAAACCATTAGAAGGTCGTAGTGTAATTAGGTATCAGTTTATCTTGACTGTATAATTACACTAGTACACTTAGAGTGTATTGAGTATGACCATTTGAGGTCGTTTCTTTTATACTGACTTTATAAAGAAACAAAGACCTCGGTTATTATGGAAGTGTGTGCTCTTAATCCTAATATAATAACAAGCACATATATTTGATATTTATTTCTTTAATTTATCAATGGGTGAGATTTAGTTCGATGAATCAATAAGCCCGATAAGTTGGGAAATGATATCACTTATAGTGTGTGTTGTTGATTATAGAAGGAAACTGTGTCCTAGAGATACTAGGTTGATAATGTCCTCAAGAGGAGCTCATAAGGATTGTCATGTTAAACCCTGCAGGTGGACCTAGTCCGACATGATGATAAGGTTGAGTGGTACTACTCTTGGACTAAGATATTAATTAAATGAGTTGTCAGTAACTCACTTAATTAGTGGACATTCGATATCTTAAACACAGGGAGACTAATACACTCATAATAAGAAGGAGCCCAAAAATGTAATTTGGGATTGGTGCGGTAGTTCAATAATAGTTCTCTAGTGGAATGAATTATTATTGATAAAATTAAGTTGTGTGTTCGGGGCGAACACGGGATGCTTAATTTTATCGGGAGACCAAAACTAATTCCTCCTCTCGGTCCCTATCGTAGCCTCTTATTTATAGAGTACTATACCCACCTAAAGGGGGCCGGCCAAGCTAGCTTGGGAACCAACCTAGGGCTGACCTAGGTATAAATTGGGGTTGCCGGCCCTAGCTTGAACCCAAGCTAGAGGGGCCGGTCAAATTAAATTAAAAAAAAAATTTTAATTTTAATTTTTATTATGTGAAAGATATAATTTATTAAACAGAATTAAAATTAAATTATCTCTCTTGTAAAAGATCTACAAAAGATTAAAGAAAGAGATTAGATCTCTTTCCTTATTTGTAGATTTGTGAGATATTTTATTTTCTCTTTAAAAATTATTCACATGTTGTAAAATTAAAATTATGAAAATTTCTTTTTATCAACCATGAAGAGATTTTGAAGAGAATTTTTAATTTTAAAATTTCCGGAAACAAATTAGGAAGTTTTAATTGTTGATTGAAACTTGTCTAATTTGATTTCATGATGTGGCCGACCATTAGAATTTAATTGGGGAAATTTTATTTTATTTTTCTCAATTAAATCATGTCAAGGAAATTAAGGAAATTTTATTGTAATTAAATTTTCTAATTTGCTTAGGCCAAAGAATATAAAAGAAGGGGTGAGGGTGCCTTCATGAGATACAACCTCTATTATTTCTCTCCCTCTTTTGTTCCTTGGTGTGGCCGGCCATCATCCTCTCCCTCTCTTCCTCTTGTGGTGGCCGAACCTCTCTCTCCCCTTGGAGCTCTTGTGGTGGCCGGATACTACTTGGAGAAGAAGAAGAAGAAGGAGAGAAAGCTAGCATCTCTTGGAGCTTGGTTGATGTTTTGATCTTCTTCCTTGGTGAAGCTTCCTTATTGTTGGCCGAACCTAGCTAGGAGGAGAAGAAGGTGGTTGGTGGTTTCTCATCTCGGAAGATCGTTGCCCACACCACGTCCGAGGTTAGAAGAGGAATACGGTAGAAGATCAAGAGGTCTTTCTAGAAGGTATAACTAGTAATTTTTCCTTTCCGCATCATGCTAGTTATTTATGGAAATAATACCAAATACAAGAGGCTTACGTTCTAGTATTTCGAATATGTTTTTCGAAGTTGTGTTCTTTTGTTTTTTTTCCCTTGTGATTTGATTGTTCTTTTTGGTTAACCTAAAGTTATTTTAGGAAATTAAATATTAGATTTCTATAAAAGGTTTTGTCTAGTCGGTGGTGGTTGCTCCCATATCCAAGAAGGCCATGTGCCTCGCCACGTCAGTACTGGGAACCAATTATGGAAATTAATATTTAATGGAATTAATAACTTAAGGTGATTTGGGTCGAACGTGTTAAGTTCCGCAGGAGACCCAAGTCAAAACCTAAAAGAACGAATAGATTAAGTTTTGGATCAAACGTGTTAAGTTCCGTAGGTGATCCAAAATTTAATTTAAAAGAACACATGGTAGCTAGGAAAAGGTTCAGACTTTTGTACAAAATTTTTGTACAGTGGAACCTCTAGGTTTTCCGAGTAGCAACCAACAATTGGTATCAGAGCTAGGGTTTTGCCTCTGTGTATTTGGTATTAGTTTAATTATGCACATGTCATACATAATTTAGGCAGGATAATAGTAGGATGTGCTAACTTTGTGGATGCAGGATCCAACTATTATGGCTTTTAATTATTATGTGTGTGATTGGACCCTTGGACATGTCAAGGGCATTTATATGTGTGTGCATGATTGTATTAAAAATACAGCAGGAGCTGTATTTAGTTTTATTAGGATTTTATTTTTGATCTAGATACATGTACATTCCTTTTATGGAATATAGGATCAAAAATGTAAAATTCTATTTATGTCGCGGATCGAATCTTGCAAAGCGTGGAACCTTCTAAGGACCAGAGGCGCAGCGGAACTAGGAGCAAGATGCGACAGCTAGACCCGGTGGCGGTGGCCAAATATGGCAGCAGCTTGGGATGACAACACACGGAGGACAACTAGAGATAAAAGCCATAATAGTTGAAAATTAGATTTTCTATTTATTGCTTTTATATTGTGCTGTGTGTGTATGTTAGTTTACATGTTTAGTAGGCTAGCATAGTTAAAATTCCTCATTTATAAATAACTAAGTGGGAGAGAGATTTTTAAGTAAATCCCATGGTATCCATTACTGGTTTGTAAGTGATGCAAACAAGCTTGCGCGTTGGCTCTGAGTGCCTTCCTCCATAACGGATGAGCTTGTTTGTGGATCACTAGAACAAACTTCCATTTTTGGATGACTATAGGAAGTTAATTAAGAGCGTGTGATCTTCCCCAACGGAAGGGGCATAATCTTATTAATGGACTTAGTGTCAAGTAATGGTATACACTTAGACACATCTAATAGTATCCTTCCCATCGGAGTCACTGCTATTATTTGTGTGACCAAAAGACACCAACTATTAATTTTATTTGTCAAAAAGTTAGGTTGACAAGATAATAAAATTAATGGGTTAAAACCCTCCTTTTACAAATGTTGAATTTGTATACGTCCACACTAACGTGACATACAAAATTCACGGTGTTTTGAGGTGTTGATTAATTTAAAATAGTATTGTTTGAGGAATCAATATTATTCTAAATTTAGAGTTCTGACCAAAAGTTATTTGTGATTCTTAGGATGACTTTCAACCCACTGTCCATCATACTTCAACAGAATATACTTACTGGACCTAATTACATAGATTGGAAAAGGAACCTGGACATTGTTCTTCTTCGAAAGCTATAAATTTGTCTTGGTGAGCCTTGCAAGCACCCATCGGTGAATCTACCCAAGAGGAGATTGAATATCATAGGAAATGGGTAAAGATGATGAGATGGCGGTGTTACATTTTGGCTTCAATGTCAAATGTATTGCAACATCGACATCAAGATTTACCGACTTATGATATTATGAACAATCTCAAAGAACTCTTTGGTCATCGGGATAGGGCTTCTAGGCAAGAAGCCATGAGAAAGATAATGGCGACCACCATGCAAGGGTACTCCAGTGAGGATCATATCCTAAAGATGATGACTTATCAACGAGATATAGATCCTTGGAGGAGAAATTGATGGGAAACCAGATCGATATGATCCTCCAACGCTACCAAGAAGTTTTGAGCAGTTCCTTTGAACTATAATATGAATAAGAGGATTTATTCATTAGCGAAACTACTGACGTACTTCAACAGAAGGATTATTTCGTCACAATGCTCAAATTTACTATTTGAAAATGGTTCTACTTCTAAACCGAGAGGAAAGAAGAAGAAGAAACAAGTCGGTTCAAGAAAGAAAGTGAATAAGTCTCAGAGTACGGGATTTAAAGCTGAAGTGAAGCCGAAGGGCAAGTGCTTCATCTGCAAGCAGGCAGGACATTGGAAGACAGACTGTCCTCGTAGGAACCAAAACAAAGGTATATCTCATGCTCTAGTTGTTGAAACATGTTTAGCGGTGTTATCTACCAAAGACCTGGAGATACGGGAGCCACCGATCATGTTTGCAATTCCTTAGGGGTTCCAGAAACCCGACGACTATCTGAAGGAGAAATTACATCTACGGGCAATGCTACTAAGGTGGCATTGTTGCATGGGAGACGTCTACTTATCTTTTAATAGAAATAGGAATTTGGTTTTAAGAAATTGTCTTTATGTACCCAGTTTTAGAAAGAATTTAATTTCAGTTTCTAAACTGTTTTTAGATGGATATTCAGTTTCTTTCAGTAACGATGTAGTTATTAAGAGAAATAAAGTGATTATCTGTTCTGGTACATTAGTTGGCAATTTGTATACTTTAAATCCAATTTCTTCCACAAAGCAAAACATGGAAATTTATAACTCATCTTCTAACTCAAATAAAATAAAAGAACCTTCGGAAATGAACCAAGCATATCTTTGGCATCTAAGGCTTGGTCATATTAACTTAAGTAGGATTCAGAGGCTAATAGCCGATGGACTTTTGGGTTCATTAGAGTTGGAAAATTTTCCAACTTGTGAATCTTGCTTGGAAGGTAAAATGACCAAGAGGCCATTCAAGGCCAAGGGGTATAGAGCCAAAGAAGTGTTGGAATTGATTCATTCTGATTTGTGTGGTCCTATGTCTGTCCAGGCAAGAGGTGGTTTTGAATATTTAATTTTGTCTCTTTTATAGATGATTATTCAAGATACGAATATATTTACCTAATGCGCCGCAAGTCGGAGTGCTTTGATAAGTTCAAAGAATACAAGGCTGATGTGGAGAAACGATTAGGTAAAAGTATGAAGACACTACGATCTGATCGTGGTGGCGAATACCTCTTAGGAGAGTTTAGGAATTACTTATCAGAGGCCGGGATTCAATCCCAATTGTCTGCACCTGGAACACCCCAACAGAATGGTGTAGCAGAACGAAGGAATATGACTCTTATGGAAATGGTTAGATCGATGATGAGTTATTCAGAATTACCAAATTCGTTTTCTGGAAACAGCAGTGTATGTTCTGAACTTAGTACCTTCTAAATCAGTTTCTTCTACTCCCATAGAATTGTGGAATGGGCAAAAACCCAGTCTAAGACATATTCGGATTTGGGGTAGTCCAGCACATGTGCTGAAACCAGATGCCGATAAGTTAGAATCCCGTACAGAAGTTCGTGTGTTTGTAGGATATCCCAAAGGAACGAAAGGTGGTTTATTTTATAGTCCTAAAGACCAGAAGGTCATTGTTAGCACCAATGCCCAGTTTTTAGAAGAAGACTATATAATGGATCACAAGCCCAGTAGTAAAGTTGTTTTAGAAGAACTAAGAGAGGCCACGCCTACTTTAGTACCAACAGTACAAGATGAAGTACCACAAGAGACTGCAACACGTGTCACACATGATACACAACCATAGACAGTGCCTCGTCGTAGTGGGAGGGTTGTAAGGCATCCTGAGAGATTCATGTTTTTGGGAGAGTCTTCGGACTTGATCCCGTGTAAACATGAACTTGATCCCCGGACATATGACGAAGCACTCCAAGATATAGATGCAGCATCTTGGCAAAAGGCGATGAATTCTGAAATAGAGTCTATGTACTCTAATAAGGTCTGGGAGCTTGTAGAACCACCTGATGGTGTAAAAGCCGTTGGATGCAAGTGGATCTACAAAAGGAAAAGAGGGACAGACGGGAAGGTATAAACCTTCAAAGCTAGGCTTGTTGCGAAAGGGTACACTCAGAAAGAGGGAATCGATTATGAGGAAACCTTTTCACCGGTAGCCATGCTTAAGTCTATCCGGATACTCTTATCCATTGCTGCTCATATGGATTATGAGATTTGGCAAATGGATGTCAAGACAGCTTTCCTTAATGGAAGTCTTGAAAAGAACATCCATATGAAGCAACCAGAAGGGTTCATTAAAAAAGGTAAAGAGCATCTAGTGTGCAAGCTCAATCGGTCCATTTATGGACTAAAGCAAGCTTCAAGATCTTGGAACATCCGGTTTAATGAAGTAATCCAGTCATATGAATTTATTCAAAGTCTGGATGAGTCTTATGTATATAAGAAGTGTAACGGAAATGTGGTGGTATTTCTTGTACTATACGTAGATGATATTTTGTTAATTGGCAACAATGTCAAGGTATTATCAGACGTAAGGGTATGGTTGTCCAAACAATTTGATATGAAGGACTTAGGAGAGTGTGCACACATTCTTGGGATCAAAGTAATAAGGGATCGCAAGAAAAGAATGTTGTGTCTGTCCCAAGCTTCATATATAGATACAATCCTTTCTCGTTTTAGCATGCAGGATTCCAAGAAAGGTTTTTTACCTTTTAGGCATGGAATAGCTCTATCTAAAGAGATGTCTCCTAAGACATCAAAGGAGATAGAAGACATGAAAGTAGTTCCTTATGCCTCGACTGTAGGAAGCCTTATGTATGCAATGCTATGTACGAGACCTGATATTTGTTTTGCCGTGGGCATGGTCAGCAGATATCAGAGTAATCCTGGACAAGGACATTGGACTACAGTAAAGCATATATTAAAGTACCTGAGAAGGACTAGAGATTATATGCTAGTTTACCAAGTAGACGATTTGCTCCCTGTGGGTTACACGGATTCTGATTTCCAATCAGATAGGGACAACAGTAAGTCTATATCAGGCTATGTGTTTACTTTAGGAGGTGGAGCCATTTCATGGAGGAGTGTTAAGCAGAAATGCATTTCGGACTCAACCATGGAAGCTGAGTATGTAGCAGCCTCTGAGACAGCTAAAGAAGCAGTATGGCTCAGGAACTTTCTAATGGACTTAGATGTGATTCCTGGTTTGCCCAAAATCATCACAATTTATTGTGATAATAGCGGTGCAGTTGCAAACTCGAAGGAACCACGAGCTCATAAGGCAAGTAAACATATAGAGCGTAAGTACCACCTGATACGAGATATCGTGAAGCGAGGAGAAGTTGTCATCGCCAAGATTACATCAGCGGATAACCTGGCAGATCCTTTCACTAAGGCCCTTCCGGCGAAAGCCTTCGATCGGCATGTGGAGGGAATGGGAATCAGATGTATGGTAGAAGATATGGCAGCTTAGTCATTATTATAAGTGGGAGATTGTTGGAGTGTATACTGAAAGCCTAAGCTTTGTAAGCATTCATTATGAATAAAGAATCACATTTGGTCAAATTGTCTACATTTAGTTGTAGTTGTTCAATTAATTTATACTGTAGATAACATAGTATGTGGTGCCACATGCAGAAGATGATGTTATCAGTACCTTATAAATTATAAACAGTAGCTCACGACCAAAATGGAAAGGAACAAACCATTAGAAGGTCGTAGTATAATTAGGTATCAGTTTATCTTGACTGTATAATTACACTAGTACACTTAGAGTGTATTGAGTAGGACCATATGAGGTCGTTTCTTTTATACTGACTTTATAAAGAAACAAAGACCTCGGTTATTATGGAAGTGTGTGCTCTTAATCCTAATATAATAATAAGTACATATATTTGATATTTATTTCTTTAATTTATCAATGGGTGAGATTTAGTTCGATGAATCAATAAGCCCGATAAGTTGGGAAATGGTATCACTTATAGTGTGTGTTGTTGATTATAGAAGGAAACTGTGTCCTAGAGATACTAGGTTGATAATGTCCTCAAGAGGAGCTCATAAGGATTGTCATGTTAAACCCTGCAGGTGGACCTACTCCGATATGATGATAAGGTTGAGTGATACTACTCTTGGACTAAGATATTAATTAAATGAGCTGTCAGTAACTCACTTAATTAGTGGACATTCGATATCTTAAACACAGGGAGACTAACACACTCATAATAAGAAGGAGCCCAAAAATGTAATTTGGGATTGGTGCGGTAGTTCAATAATAGTTCTCTAGTGGAATGAATTATTATTGATAAAATTAAGTTGTGTGTTCGGGGCGAACACGGGATGCTTAATTTTATCGGGAGACCAAAACTAATTCCTCCTCTCGGTCCCTATCGTAGCCTCTTATTTATAGAGTACTATACCCACCTATACCCACCTTCTATACCCACCTAAAGGGGGCCGGCCTAGGTATAAATTGGGGTGGCCGACCCTAGCTTGAACCAAAGCTAGAGGGGCCGACCAAATTAAATTAAAAAAATAATTTTAATTTTAATTTTTATTATGTGGAAGATATAATTTATTAAAGAGAATTAAAATTAAATTATCTCTCTTGTAAAAGATCTACAAAAGATTAAAGAAAGAGATTAGATCACTTTCCTTATTTGTAGATTGGTGAGATATTTTATTTTCTCTTTAAAAATTATTCACATGTTGTAAAATTAAAATTATGGAAATTTCTTTTTATCAACCATGAAGAGATTTTGAAGAGAAATTTTAATTTTAAAATTTCCGGAAACAAATTAGGAAGTTTTAATTGTTGATTGAAACTTGTCTAATTTGATTTCATGATGTGGCCGACCATTAGAATTTAATTGGAGAAATTTTATTTTATTTTTCTCAATTAAATCATGTCAAGGAAATTAAGGAAATTTTATTGTAATTAAATTTCCTAATTTGCTTAGGCCAAGGAATATAAAAGAAGGGGTGAGGGTGCCTTCATGAGATACAACCTCTATTATTTCTCTCCCTCTTTTGTTCCTTGGTGTGGCCGGCCATCATCCTCTCCCTCTCTTCCTCTTGTGGTGGCCGAACCTCTCTCTCCCCTTGGAGCTCTTGTGGTGGCCGGATACTACTTGGAGAAGAAGAAGAAGAAGGAGAGAAAGCTAGCATCTCTTGGAGCTTGGTTGGTGTTTTGATCTTCTTCCTTGGTGAAGCTTCCTTATTGTTGGCCGAACCTAGCTAGGAGGAGAAGAAGGTGGTTGGTGGTTTCTCATCTCGGAAGATCGTTGCCCACACAACGTCCGAGGTTAGAAGAGGAATACGGTAGAAGATCAAGAGGTCTTTCTAGAAGGTATAACTAGTAATTTTTCCTTTCCGCATCATGCTAGTTATTTATGGAAATAATACCAAATACAAGAGGCTTACGTTCTAGTATTTCGAATATGTTTTTCGAAGTTGTGTTCTTTTGTTTTTTTTCCCTTGTGATTTGATTGTTCTTTTTGGTTAACCTAAAGTTATTTTAGGAAATTAAATATTAGATTTCTATAAAAGGTTTTGTCTAGTCGGTGGTGGTTGCTCCCATATCCAAGAAGGCCATGTGCCTCGCCACGTCAGTACTGGGAACCAATTATGAAAATTAATATTTAATGGAATTAATAACTTAAGGTGATTTGGGTCGAACGTGTTAAGTTCCGCAGGAGACCCAAGTCAAAACCTAAAAGAACGAATAGATTAAGTTTTGGATCAAACGTGTTAAGTTCCGCAGGCGATCCAAAATTTAATTTAAAAGAACACATGGTAGCTAGGAAAAGGTTCAGACCTTTGTACAAAATTTTTGTACAGTGGAACCTCTAGGTTTTCCGAGTAGCAACCAACACCTACTACTCAGTTCCGCCCTGCCAAGCGAGGGAGCCCTATCTGCCGGGTCGAGGCTGCGTCCACTGCTTAGCCGAGACGCGCGGCCGCTCAGCTTTCGTCCCTCCCTGCTTCAAGCCTTATGAGCGTCGGAAGCTCGGTGTCTAACCGAGCTGTCGAAGTGTCAGACCGACTACTCTTCTTGTTGACCAAGAAGGTAGTTCGCCCAATCTGACAACTGCCTAGGACGTTGACCATTTTGACCTCCTGCCGGGCAGACCCCACCTTATCACTGGATCACGTGCCTCCCCCTCAAGTCTAGTCGAAGGAGGCTCCCAGTTCGACTGACTGGACAAGTAGTCTAGTGACCGATTGGCCGATCGGCCCATGGGTAGGTTGGACCCCGATCGGCCTGTGTAAGACTGATCTTTCTCTGTCGATCGGCGCTTTGAGCCTTTGTACTTGGATATTTTTTCCTCATGGTTCCCGGAGGGGCGTGAGCCAGGCAGTCATTGCTGACACCACTCGAATCTCCTCGGGATATGCATAAATCATCCCCATTAAGGCCGAGCACGCAGCCACATCCATTAAATGCTGCCCTGTGGGTGGGTGCCACATGTCGTCATCGTAGCTGCCGCACATTCGAGGTGACAGCTGCTGATGTGACGTTTGACGGTTTGAATTCAACGGCTGGATGTGCGTTCCGATCCCCGTGCCCTAAATCGGACGACTCCGATCGGCCGAGCCCTTCTTTATAAAGCCGCTGCTTCCTCCTCCTCGCTCAATTCGCTGCTTTCTCCTTGCTAATCGTCGGCGATCTCTTGAGGGCTCCGTGCTTCGTCGATCACCAGATCCCTTCAGCGATGACTGCATTCACCCTTTTTGTAAGCTTCTCCCTCTAGCCTGATCTCTCACTGTTCTTTCCGCCTTGGTAGCTTTCAATTTCATGTGTTTTCCGACCATCTTTCCCGTCTAACCTTCTGCCTTTTCATTTTCTGGCCATGACGAGCTCTTCTTAGTCATCCGACCCCACTCCCGGTCTCTGGTATACTACCATAGAGACCCGGTTCGACGCAGGCGACACCGCGAGTTTGGTAAACACCTTTGACATTCCTTCCGACCATGAAATGGTTCTAGCCTCTCCGTCCGATCGGCCCAATGATCCGCCGGTTGGCACAGTTTGTTTCTTCCGAGACTAGTTCGTGGTCGGTCTTCGATTTCCCATCCACCCTTTCATAACCAAGGTTTGCAATTACTTCCGAGTCTCGCTCACCCAGCTTGTTCTTAACTCCTTCCGCCTGTTGTGCGGTGTGGTAGTGTTGTTCCTAGTGTACAACATTCCACTGACCCCTCAGGTCTTTCATTACTTCTATTATCCCAAATAGTTCGAGCTAGTTACTTACCTTTTCCAATCCCTGATCGGTTTGGTCTTCTTTGACAAAATACCCACTTCTAACAAACACTGGAAGGAATACTTCTTCTTTTTGAGACTCCCCGAGAGGCCAAGCTACCGGTCCAAATGGCAGGTCGAGCTTCCTTCTCAACCCAATTTGAAGAGGTAGACCCAGCTGGACTACCTCCATGCTGCAAACATGCTGGCCGCCCTGAAGTTCGACATCCATAAGTTGTTGTCGAAGGGTGTGATTTACGTGTTCGGGCTCAGACCGATCCGAACGAAGCTCTCGAGCAGCCTAGGTATGAAATTTCTCAACCTTCTTCCCTTGAGTCTAACTGATTCTTTTCTTCTCTTACAGCCGACATCATGAAGCGTGCTCGGGAAGCCGGCATAATGAAGGCCAAGCAAGCTGAGATTGACGCGGCTGCAGCCAAGGAGATGGACTGGCTTGGCTAGACCCCGTCAGCTCTCAAGAGGGTACAGTTGGGGAAACCCCAACTGTGGGCGAAGGGACCGCCGACCGGACGCCCAGCGTAGGAGGGGTGGTTGACCCACGTTTGGTCCAAGAAGTGCCACCTGTCCATGCCAAGGGCTCGGGGTCCTCAGGCTATGAGGTATCGCTTACTCGAAAGAGACGTCGAACGGGCGCGCCCTCCCGCTCTGCCACTCCGGCCATACAAGCTTCGGCGGGAGGAGGCACCCTATCTCCAGCCGCCCCCCGAAACAGTGGAGGCTACTTCCTCTGATCGGACACCGTCTTTGGCTGAGCTACCGGAGCCGCTCGCCATTCAGCCGATTACTTCCTTGCCTCCGGCTAGACGGAGGATAAAACAGTCCGCTATTCTTCTAGTCCCTCTTGCCCAAGCTTCCGACCCGACAACCTCTTCTCAATCGACGTCGAGCCGGCGACAATCCATCACTGCCACGCTTCGCTTGACGACGGAGGACCTTCTTGCGCTGGGCGACCAGCCCAGCTCTCCCCAGCATCAAGTCTATATTTGTGGTCGGCTTGCTCGTGTCTGGGAGGAAGCAAGGGCACGAACAGCGATGAAACCCTCTGGCGCGCTTGCCGATGGTCATCTGAAAATGTCCATCGGGGTTAGTATTCTCATCAATTCATGAATTACCTCTGATCATCACTAATGCTTGCTTGCAGTTCTGGGTGGAGAACATTGTCATGTGCCAACGGTTAGCTCAAGTGGAGGACGGGCTGAAGAATCTCAAAATCTCTGGAGGTGCTTCCTCTTCCTCCCAGGGGCCACCGATCACCCAGCTGCGGGCCAACCTGGAAAAGGCCCAACAACTCCTCTTGGCGGAGCAGTAGAAGTCGGCTGACCAGGCCAGCAGGTTGGGTCAGATCGAGGCGTACTTGAAGACTTATGATCGAAAACTCGAGCTGGCCTCCAAAAGAAGACAACGAGCCATCATCGACCTGGAACTGAAGAACCAGGAGGCTCGTCAGTTGAACGAGAAGCTAAAGGATGCGGAGAACTTTCTGGTCGCCGAGCGGGAAAGTCGTTCGGCTAAAGAGGCTGAGCTCCAAGATTAAGTGAGGCGCCTTGAAGAGGATTTGAAAGCCTCCTGTGCTGCACTGATAACCTATCAGGAGGCTGAACTGAGCCGCTTCGCGGTCCTGAGGCAACAATACCTCCGCTCAGACCAATTCCTGAAAAAGGCGACCAATCGGATTGTTTGATCATTTGAGCTAGCCATTGATGCGACGCTCAACCAACTGAAGGCAAACGACCATGTCTTCGAAGCCATGTACGATAGCGATGTTAACCGTGTCCAACTCCTCGACTCCATTCCCGACGAAGCCTTCGACTATATCGAGTGAGTGAGAGGTCTGTAGAGAATATTTTTGCAAGTTCTGAATGGATTCCTGCCGCTCGGCAGTGTTTAACTTATCATCAATGAAATCTTTGTGATTTTTCTTCATATGCTATCCTTTTGCTAGTATCTGTCTATATAGTCCCGATCGACTGCTACGATCGTATTTTCATTACCGATAAATTTGGTAGGATCATACCTCCTGGGTTTGAGGTCCCTGATCGACTCGGGGGTTTATAGTCATCACTAGACTCTAGGATTTAACATCGCCGCTCGACGGTCTTCTAAAGCAGGAGTTTAAGGTCGTCGCTCGACCTTAGGATTTATAGTCGCCGCTCGACTCTGGGGTTTAATGTCGCCACTCGACGGTCTTCAAAGACGGGAGTTTAAGGTCGCCGCTCGACTGCCAGTGGAGACTTGGGTTTAACGTCGTCGCTCGGTGATTTGATGAAGACCGGGTTTTAAGGTCGCCACTCGACCATCGGTGGAGACTTGGGTTTAACATCGCCGCTCGACGATTTGGTGAAAACCGGGGTTTAAAATCGCCACTCGACCATCGGTGGAGATCTATTAGGGATAGGTCTACATAGTTATGGTTCATTCACATTAACATCTAAAATACTAAAAAATTGAATAAACTACATAAAATAACGAGTACATATAAGAACAAAACATCATCCCATACCCATATTTATATATAAATATATAGTGAAAGTTTTTTTTTGTGCGAGTTTTTTAGAACCCTTTTTGGTTCAAAGGGTTCTAAAAAAACTCGAAATGTATCTGATTAAAATTGAGAGAGTTGGGTTTAACGTCGCCGCTCGACAATTTGGTGAAGACCGGGGTTTAAGGTTACCGCTCGACCGTCGGTGGAGACTTGGGTTTAACGTCGCCGCTCGATGATTTGATGAAGAGCGAAGTTTAAGGTCGCCGCTCGACCGTCGGTGAAGACTTGGGTTTAATGTCGCCACTCGACAATTTGTTGAAGACCAGGGTTTAAGGTCGCCGCTCGACCGTCAGTGAAGACTTGGGTTTAAAGTCGCCGCTCGATGATTTGATGAAGATCGGGGTTTAAGGTCACCGCTCGACTGTCGATGAAGACTTGGATTTAACGTCGCCGCTCGACGAGAATTTCAATAACCTTTCATTTTTCATTCCAATCCTGCACTTAAAGGAAACAAGTAGAATGGAAAGTACACCTCAATTACATTGGCGCACCTTTCATCCAGCTCGGTACGGCTGGAGATGGTTCACGCTCCAAGGACGTTCTAGTCGCCGCCCGTCTTCATCCTCTAGGTAGTAGGCGCCCGAACGGAGCTTCTCCATGACTTTGAATGGCCCGACCCATGGAGCTTCTAGTTTAGTGACATCGCCGATCGACTTCACCTTCTTCCACACGAGGTCGCCGACCTGGAACGACCTCGGGATCACTCGTCGATTGTAGTTTTGTCTCATCCTCTGCCTATAAGCCATCAGCCGAACAGCTGCTTTGTCGCGCGTTTCATCCACAAAGTCCAACTCCAAAAGCCTCCGCTCGACGTTGTCTTCGTTGTAGTGCTGTATTTGATTGGATTCGAATTTGATCTCGACCGGGACGACCGCTTCACCGTCGTACACCAAGTGGAATGGGGTTACCCCCGTACCTTTTTTAGGGGTTGTGCGGATTGCCCATAACACGCCGGGGAGCTCGTCCGCCCAGCTCCCTCTGATGTGGTTGAGCCGAACTCGCAAAATTCGTAGGATCTCTCGATTGGCGACTTCAGCCTGTCCGTTGCTCTGAGGGTATGCTACGGAGGTGAAGGCCTGCAGGATGCCATACTTCTCGCACCACTCTTTGAGTTTCCATCTAGCTAACTGTCTACCATTATCTGAAACAAGTCGACGCAGAATGCCGAACCGACAGATGATATGCTGGCAGATGAATTTTTGGACCATCTGCTCGGTTATTCTCGCCAGTGGCTCGGCTTCAACCCACTTAGAGAAGTAGTCCACTGCGACGAGCAAAAACTTTCGTTGCCCGGTCACCAGGGGGAAGGGTCCCACAATATCCATGCCTCATTGGTCGAACGAGCACGACATAGTGGAAGCCTTCATCTCTTCGGTCGACCGGTGGGAGAGGTAGTCGTACTTCTGGAAGGACAGACAGTTAGCTACTGTCCAAGCGACATCCTCCTGTAGAGTCGGCTAGAAGTACCCGACCAACAGAATCTTCCTCGCTAGCGATCGACCGCTCAGATGTCCTCTACAGGAGCCTTGGTGTACTTCTGTCAGAATATAGTCGGCGTCATCCGACCCGGCGTATTTAATCAAAGGCCTGGAGAAGGCCTTCTTGTAGAGCTGGTCCCCGACTAGGGTGAAACGACCAGCTTTTCTTCTCAATAAGCGAGCTTCCTCCCGATCGGACGACGTAGCTCCCGATCGTAGAAACTCTGCTATGGTCGTTCTCCAATCGCTAGGGAAAGTGAGCCCCTCCATCCGATCTACGTGCGCCACCAAAGATACTTGCTCAATTGGCTGCGTAATGATGATCGACGAGAGTGAGCTTACCAATTTGGCCAGCTCGTCCGCCGCTTGGTTCTCTGCTCGGGGGATCTTCTGGATGATTACCTCCTAAAAGTTTGCCTTCCGCTTTTCGAAGGCTTCGGCGTACAACTTGAGCCGCGTATTACTGATCTCGAATGTTCCACTCAGGTGTTGAGCGGCTAATTGAGAATTAGAGTGAATAAGAACCTTGCTAGCGCTGACATGCCAAGCGGCTTGTAGGTCGGCTATAAGTGCCTCGTACTCAGCTTCATTGTTAGTTGCTCGATATTCTAGCCGGACAGGCAACTGCACCCGCTCTTCTTGTGAGGGGATAAGAAGTATGCCGATCCCACTGCATTGCCGGGTGGATGATCCATCCACATATACTTTCTAGATCGAGTCGGGTTCAGGGTTTTGTACCTTCATGACAAAATCTGCCAAGGACTGCGCCTTGATGGCCATTCGGGGTCGATATTGGATATCGAACTCGCTGAGCTCTGTTGTCCATTTGATTAACTGACCGGACACCTCTGGGTTAAGCAGGACTCTTCCCATAGGGTTGTTGGTCATCACAATGATAGTGTGAGCGAGGAAATAAGGACGGAGCCTCCGAGCGGTGAGTACCAATGCAAATGAGAGCTTCTCAAGACCGGTGTAGCGAGATTCAGCATCCTTTAATATATGGCTTAAGAAGTACACTGGTTGTTCTTCGCCGTTCGGCCGAACCAGCGCCGAGCCGACAGCGTGCTCGGTCGAAGACAGATAGATCTGGAGTAGTTCACCGGCAGTAGGCTTAGCTAGTACGGGTAGCGAGTTCAGATACACCTTGAGTTCCTCGAAGGCCTGGTCACACTCCTCGTTCCACTGAAACTTGGTGGCTCGGCGTAGAATCTTGAAGAAAGGAAGGCTCCGATCGGACGACTTGGAGATGAACCGCGATAATGCTGTTATCCGACCGGTGAGGCGCTGAGCTTCCTTCAAGTTTCTCGATGGTGGCATATCTTGAAGTGTCTTCACCTTGTTGTGGTTTGCCTCAATGTCCCGCTCAGTGATGATATATCCCAGGAAGCGTCCACTTTTCGCGCCGAACAAATACTTCTGAGGATTTAACTTGATTCTGTATGCCCAGAGGGTCTGGCATGTCTCCTCGATATTTGTACAGAGATCGGTGGATCGGAGGGATTTAATTAGTATGTCGTCGACATATACCTCCATGTTGTGGTCGATCTACCACCGGAACACTTTGTTCATCAGCCTTTGGTAGGTGGCTTCTGCATTCTTTAGGCCGAACAACATTACGTTGTAGCAGTACGTACCGTCGGCAGTGTTGAAGCTGACTTTCTCTTGGTCTTTACGGGCGAGCAGCACTTGATGATACCCTTGATATGCGTCCAGCATGCATATCAGCTCGCACCTGATCGTGGAGTCTATCATCTGATCTATCCGAGGCAAGGGATAGAAGTCCTTTGGGCACGCCTTGTTAAGATCCCAGAAGTTGATGCAGACCCTCCATTTATTGCCTGGCTTGGAGACCAACACCATATTAGCGAGCCAGCTCGGGAACTGAACATCGCGTATGTGGACGACCTCCAGTACCTTCTCAATCTCCGCTTGGATAATCAGATTCTACTCAGCACTAAAGTCTCTCTTCCTCTGCTTCACCGGCTGAAGATCTGGTCGGACATGGAGCTCATGCTGCGCGACGCTCGGGGAAATGCCGGGCAGCTCATGCGTTGACCATGCAAAGACATTATGATTCTGCCGAAGGCATCTAATCAGCTCGGCCTTCGGCTTGGCTTCCAGGTCAGACGCTATGAAGGTCGTCGCTTCTGCTCGACCTAAATGTATCTGTACTTTCTCCTTTTCTTCATAAACTAAAGGAGGCTTCTCGGTTATGGCGCTTACCTCCAGCCGAGGCGTCTTCCGAGCGGACTTCGCTTCTATCTTGACCATTTCGACGTAGCAACGCCGAGCGTCCAACTGATCTCCTCTTACTTCTCCGACCCGATCCTCCACTGGGAACTTGATTTTCTGGCAGAAGGTTGAGACGATCGCTCGGAATTCATTGAAAGTCGGTCGGCCCAAAATGACATTGTAGGCGGAGGGGGCGTTTACCACAATGAAGTTTGTGGTCCTCGTCCTTCTGAGCGGTTCCTCCCCAAGTGATATGGCCAACTTGATTTGGCCGATCGATTGGACCTCATTGCCGGTGAACCCATACAGTGGGGTTGTCATCGGCAGCAGCTCTCCGTAATCGATTTGGAGTTGATCGAACACTTTTTTTGAAGATGATGTTGACCGAGTTGCCAGTATCAACGAATACACGATGAATGGTATATTTGGCGATTACCGCTCGGATAATGAGGGTGTCGTTATGCGACACTTCAACTCCATCAAGATCACTGGGGTCGAAACTGATCTCGGGTCCACTCGCCTTTTCCTTGCTGCAACCTACAACATGGATCTCCAACCGTCAAGCATAGGACTTTCGGGCCGGGTTGGAGTCTCCGCTGGTCGGCCCACCAGCGATGATGTTGATTTCGTCCAGTGTGGTATTACTTCTATTTTCTTCCTCCCGAGCGGATGACCTGCTTCGGTCGCGTGCGGCTCTGGGTGGATCAGCGCTTCTCCGACGAGGTTGCTGTTGTGATCTTCTTGTGTCCTCTCGCCGATCGGAACGCTCATGCTCATGTCGCCGGTCAGAAGAGGGGGACCGGCGACGATAACTCTTAGGCGCTAGTTGGGCGACCGGGTTGAATCCGCGACAATCGCGGGTGTTGAGTTGCAGACTGATGGAATGAGCAGAACAAAGGGGTTCATACCTTTCCCTTGGGTCTTGGCCGCTCAGCGACAATATGTTGGACGGCGTGTGACCTTGCTTCCTGATGTGAGCGTACTCCTTCGGCTCGGGGCCCTCTCAGAGGTTGATGGCTGATCGGAGGCCTTCGTTTGGTCGCCGAGGGCGGCTCGAACGACGCCTCCTTCCTTCTTGCTGCCTGAGCTTCCTCTACATTGATGTACTCGTTGGCCTTCTTCAGCGACCGGAAGAAGTCCCCATCCACGAGTCCTTGCGTGAACGCATTCATCATGGTCTCGGACGAGACCGAGGGGATATCCATTGTCACCTGGTTGAAGCGCTGGATGTAGGCTCGGAGAGTCTCCCTCTGACCCTGCTTCATGGAGAACAGGCTGACGCTTGTTTTCTGATAGCGTCTGCTGCTCGCGAAGTGGTGAAGGAACACCGTTTGAAAGTCTTTAAAGCTTCTAATCGACCCGTCCGGCAACCACTGAAACCACCGTTGCGCCGAGCTAGAGAGAGTGGCGAAGAAAACTCGACACTTGACTCCATCTGTGTACTGATGAAGGGTAGCATACTGATGAAGGGTAGTGACGTTATCGAACTTACCGAGATGGTCGTCCGGGTCGGTCGACCCGTTATATTCTCCGATCGCCAAGGGAGCGTAGTGCCTCGGCAGCAAATCCTGTAGAATGGCCTCAGAGAATTGTCGGTTGATTCGCTCGGGCGAAGAATCAGCTCGGGGCGCTTTGCCCTTTCTTGCGTCCCGAACGGGGGCCTCGTCTGAAGAAGAGCCCCTGTCCTGGCTGGCCTGAGCAATCTCTGAGGGCGTCTGAAATAATGGCTGGTGAAACGGAATGGGCGCTGGTGGAACCTCTCCTAGAGTGTCGGTCGACATCTTGTTCTGTCCTCATATGGAGAGTTGCTCCGGCTGATCTTCATGCGCCGCCCAACCTCCTGAGGCCGACGTCGCTTGTTGCGCCAGCCGGTCGGCTAGTGCCTTTTGTTGTTGCTGCTCGACTATCTTTACCGCTCACACTTGAATGAGCGCATCGAGCTCCTCTAGAGTGAGCGTCACGGTGTGGAGACGTACAGCTTCCTCCATCTCCTCGGCTCGGATTCAGGTGTGTTCCCACAGACGGCGCCAAATTTGATCCTATCCGAGAGTAAGTCCGGTGGTAAGGTGGGGTCCACCCGACAGGAGGTCAAAATGGTCAACGTCCTAGACCAACGTCCTAGGTCAAAATGGTCAACATCAAATGGTCAAATTTGTTTGGGATGGAGTTAATAATTGTAGTAATGGTGTGTTTGATTAATTGACGTGATGGCCAATGTCTGAATATCGAGGGGGTTAAAAGTAAAATGTCGCTGTATTTTTCTCTATATTTAATGATGGAATTCTTAATGTACCAAAAAATGCTGAAGTCCTAAAATAACATTCGACCATGCGAAACCATTGTTCGTAATTACATCTCCTGCGCATCGTCTGGACCCGTTCTTCCTCGGTCCCTCTCTGGACCACAAAACTCATATAAAAAGGTGAATCATGTGTAACTCACATGCACATACCACGCAGAAATGCAGAAAACGCAGAAAATGCAGAACAACGCGATGGAGCCCTAACCTCACCTCTCACGATCCGACACCTCTGCCGGCATCCCTAAGCCCTAACCACATCCTCTCGCGCTCCTCCTGTGATCAAAACCCAGCGATCCGCCGGCGACGACCCAGTGCTCGCACCACGCAGAAAACGTAGAAACACGACGGAGCCCTAACCTCACCTCTCGCGATCCAACCTCTGCCGTCGTTAGGACTAATTTGCGGTACTATTTCACCCTAATCTCATTTCAGATTCCTCGACCTCTATAGTTTCAGATTGAAGTTCTAGCTTGAAAAACTGTACTCATTGGCCAGATATTACTATAAGTGTTTCCGGTGCTTCATATCCAGTTAGATGACTGTATTCATTTTGCACTTCTAAAAGGCTCTTTATTCTAGGTTCCAAATTCTGGTGTATCCCAAAATGCAATTTGCATTACATTGTTTTCACTTAACACTAAGCTTTGAGAAAGTGTGATAATGATGAGGGAACTTGTTATTAGTGTTGGTGCGGTTAGCACTAACGATTTAACCCATGTTTTGATGAATGACAAATCAGGTTAAGTTAGTTTGTTGTTGTCTAACACTCTGATCGAGTGTGCAGGAGAAGTCCAGACAGGTCGACGGGCTGACCGGATGTCTGGCACGAAGCCCAGCTAGGTCGACGGGCTGACCGGATAGCTGGCGAGAAGTCCAAGCGGGTCGACGGGCTGACCGGACGCTTGGCGAGAAGTCCAGCTAGGTCGACGGGCTGACCGGATAGCTGGCGAGAAGTCCAGACGGGTCGAAGGGCTGACCGGACGTCTGGCAGGTGAGTAAAGGTAAGTCACTGGAAGGGAGTGACTGTGAGGACGCGTTCCCGGGAAGGGAACATTAGGCGTCGATCCGGCTTAGATCCATTTCGGATATCTAAGTCGAGATCGTGACTAGATTCCGGTCTCGGAAAGACGGAATCTAAGTCATACTTTTTCATGTCAAACTCATGAACTGTGCTAACACTTTGTTTTGCAGGAAATTTATTATACTTGCCTCGGACTAACCTTGTCTTGCAGGAGAAGGACCTGTTCTGGAGAAAGGTGGTCCGGGAGGCAAGTTTTATCCCGATTGCGCGTCGCCACGTGGAGCTCACTGGTTGGACCTGCCACGTCTCACCAGGGCGCCTGGAAGGGATCCGGGGCGCCCTGAGCTTCATATAAAAGAAGGGGCAAGGGTAGAGCTTCAAGATGAACTCAGAATCCAAGATCTGCTGCTCTATGCTCTTGCGACGCCACGAAAAGCTCTCCGACTCAGTGCTGTTTTTGTTTTAATTCTATTGTCGGTATTTTCTTTATCTGTCAATTCTTGTACTTAACTCTGTAATATTCGAATTGATAGTGATTGCCCAACGAAAGTACTCACGGAGTACGGGCCTTCGAGTAGGAGTCGTCACAGGCTCCGAACGAAGTAAAATCAATTGTGTTCATTACTTTTCCGCTGCGTACTTTTACACTCGAGTTTTCGAATCGATATTCACCCCCCCTCTATCGAACAATCACGGTCCTACAATTAGTTCTTATGAAGAGTTGACATATTTCTTGGTTTACATTGTTGTGTCCTGTCCATTCATCTTCAAATCCTTTTTCGATGTGGTATACTAGGAACATGTCTAGACCTGAAGCTTATTTACTTGAGGCTTATTCTCCTGTCATTAAGAATATGTAGCGATGCTAATACTTTATCCTATTTTTATCGCATTTTGTGATTCTTGTGTATTATTTACAAGCAATGATACCAATGATCAACAGTGATTCAATCATTGTTAACTTATCTAGAACTTTGAAGTGATGAACCTCCTTTGTTAATCTCCACTCAAACATAGACAACCTTATTCAAGAGTTCAGTTTCATTTACGACAATTCTACATAAGACCTTTGTTTTTTTTTTGCAGGATCTAATTATAATGGAGGGTGAATCCACGAGTTGTCGTCGTTTGAATTTTGAAGGAAATGAAGATAGTTAGGAAGGTGACTTTGATATTATTAATGAAGGTAATAAGATTCATATTGGGAATGCATTGAGCTTCAATATATCGAATTTTTCTTTTAAGACATTTTTATTTGTTTGTGTATTGTTATAGGCTTGAACATTGAAACATATTTAGATATACCACAAATGAGGCTAAAATTTGAAACAGAAGAAGATGCATATCAATTTTATTTGACATGTGCTAAAAAAGTTGGATTTGGCATAAGGCGAGGTAAAACCCATATTGATAAATCGGGTAAATTACTTGATAGGATTTTTTATTGTTGTGCCCAAGGTAAAAGATGAAAAGACAAACAAGATCTTTATGTCAAAGTAAGTCGTGATGAAACAAGATTTGGTTGTGAGGCTAAAATGAAGATTAGTATTCTGAAAAAAATCAAGTTTACTGTGGTGCAATTTGTTAAAGAGCATAATCATTATCTCTCAAGTCCAAACAAAACACACCTCTATAGAAGTCACAGGAATATATTTTCTTCTGCAGCGATACAGATTGATATGACAAGTGATGTGAGAATCCCCCCCAAAAGCATCTCATGATCTTATGGTGAGGCAAGTAGGTGGGAGAGAGAATTTAGGATTTATTCCTGAGGATTACAAAAACTACTTGCGATCCAAAAGAACAATAAACATGAGAGTTGGGGATACAAGGGGAGTGTATTGGAGTATTTGTAGAAAATGCTGTAACGCCCGAAAATTCTTGAATTGATTTTAGAAATATTCTATTATTTTTCTGGAATTTTAGAATATTTTTCTGGAATTTTTTTAGAATAGCCGAAGTAGCAAAATTAAATAAAAATGTAAAATAGCCTAAGCGGGAATCAAACCTGAGATCTATTAGACTCTACGCCTTATAGATGACTCTAGTAACCAAGGGACCCCAGCAGGGGTGTGTTGAAAGGAAAGGAGAACAATTATACTTAAGGTTTAGTAGGGGGTATTAATCACTTAATATAAATAGGGAAATTAAGTGGAGAATTATTTATTGTTGAATCAGCAATTCTCTTTTCCCTCAAACCCTCACTGCCGAACCCCTCTTTCTCCTCACCCTCTCGACGCCAAGCCCAAGGAAAACCTAGGGTTCCACCCTAGGGTCGTAGAAGCACCTTCCGGCGACAATTGCGGCACGAGGACGCTCCCCTCCGCGAGAAGGAAGCGTAGACGTAAGAAGATCGTCGACACGATCATCTTCTCCAGAAATCTAGCGATCGGATTGTAAGAATATTTAGCGCAGGGAGTAAGTAACCCCTCACCTGCAGTATAAGTAGCTATTCGCATACTTTTATGATTGTAGATCGCTTTTATGACCTTAGTGTAGTCGTATGCAGAATTAGAGCACACCAGGTGCTCGATAAAATGACTAGTATAGTCGTATACCACAGTAGGCATTTTTAATAGTACAGTTAAATGCCATAGATGTATTTCATTAACATACATGGTCTTGCTTCAGTTATATGGGACTACGGTCCAATTGGTGGGCTCCCATAGTCGCCTCTAGGTTCAGATAACCTAGTTCTAGGTTCAGATAACCTAATAAAAGCAAGATAAGATATATTAGCTATGAATCAGTATTTTACTTTATCAGTGGCACTATACTGGACTTCAGTTGTCCATGGGTTGGGCTCCCATAGTCGTCCATAGGTTTAGATAACCTAGTACCCTACTAGATTCGGGACTTGCTACCTCGGGCCTAGTTAGGGATGCGCGCACAGCAAGTACAGTTGCCGGGCCCATCAGCAGCATGTTTAGTATTTTTATCTATTATGGAAATAGTTTTCAAACCTTTACCAATCAGATATATGAATACAGTCCAGTGACAGCAGTAATCGCATACAAGTTTTTGCTTAGCTCATGTATCGGTTTAGCTTCCTTGATGATACAGTAATTAGTTTATGTTCAGTATGTGATTGCTATGATATACATGTCCATATACCATGCTCCTAACACTTTCAGTATGATTTTCATTATGTACATCAGCATAGCATCTTTTAAAGATCATGATTTCTTCGTATGCATGTTTTTGTGAGGTAGATAGTTTCTTACTAAGCTCCCCAGCTTATAGTTTCCTTTTTTCCCTTATGCTGCAGATAAAGGTAAAGGGAAGATGGAATAGCGGAGGCTGGAGGCAATGCGATGAAGATGTGTGTGAGAAGGAACTTGGAATGAAGATCTTTGGGGAAACTAGCAAATTTAAGAACTCAGTATTTCTTATAGTGTTACTTTTCCGCACTTTTAGTTATTTGGGTGTCTTGAATTATGGAAGTTATGTTTAGATTACTCGTTGCCCAAATATTAGATAGCTAACCATGAGTAATGACATGCTTAGTATTAGTGTTGTGTTTGTAGTTGTATTTCTGAAGTTCTGTACGAGGTCAGGTCTGATTTCTGCAGAAATCAAAAATCCAATCGATCAGCCGATCGATTAGATGAAGTCCCCGCGTACAGAACACTATGGAATCGATCAGCTGATCGATTGAGGAGCCCTCGATCGATTAGCCGATCGAATGGGAAGCGATCTGCCGCATACAGAGAGCTGATGAATCGATCAGTTGATCGATCGGCCATGGATCGATCAGCTGATCGATCGGGAATTTAAAACCCGTGAACAGAGAGCTTTTGAACCGATATCCAGATCGATTGGCCAGACTGGATCGATCAGTCGATCGATCCAGACGGGACCTCCATGTACAGTAGCACGTTGAATCGATCAGTGGATCGATCAACAACTCCAATTGATCAGCCGATCGATTGGAGAGTCTGATTTCAGCTAGAAGTGTCTGCTTCCAGTCTTTTACCAAATAGAGAGTTTAGGTTCCCTTCATAGCCTAAGTATAATTCCAGAAAGTGTATTCTGAATATAAATTTTAGATTTTATAGCAATTAACATGAAGTTTTAAATTAGTTTAGTTTGTTGGTTGCTATTCGGAAAACCTAATGGTTCCACTGTACAAAAATTTTGTACAAAGGTCTAAACCTTTTCCTAGCTATCATGTGTTCTTTTAAATTAAACTTGGATCGCCTGCGGAACTTAACACGTTTGATCCAAAGTTTAATCTATTTGTTCTTTTAGGTTTAGACTTGGATCTCCTGCGGAACTTAACACTTTCGATACAAATCACCTAGGTTATTAATTCTATTAAATATTAATTTCTAAAATTGACTTCCAGTACTGACGTGGCGAGGCACATGGCCTTCTTGGATATGAGAACAACCACCACCGACTAGACAAAGCCTTTTAAGGAAAGTTAATATTTAATTTCCTTAAATAACTTTAGGTCAACCGAAAAGAACAATCAAATCACAAGGAAAAGGAAAAATAAAAGAACACAACATCGAAAAAAAATTTGAAATACTAGAATCGTATGCCTCTTGTATTTGGTATTATTTCCAAAAATAACTAGTATGATGCGGAAAGGAAAAATACTAGTTATACCTTCTAGAAAGACCTCTTGATCTTCTACCGTATTCCTCTTCTAACCTCGGACGTTGTGTGGGCAACGATCTTCCAAGATGAGGACCACCAAAACACCTTTTTCTCCTCCTTGCTAGGTTCGGCCAAATCAAAAGCTTCACCAAGGATGAAGAAAAACACCAACCAAACTCCAAGGGATGTAAGCTTTCTCTCCTCCTTCTTCTTCTTCTCCAAGTAGTATCCGGCCACCACAAAGAGCTCCAATCAAGAGAGGGTTTCAGCCACCATAAAGAGAAAGAGATGGAGAGAGGATGGCCGGCCACAACACCAAGGAAAAGAGGGAGAGAATAATAGAGGTTGTTGTCTCATGAAGGCACCCCAACCCCCTCTTTTATATTCCTTAGCTTTGGTAAATAAGGAAATTTAATTATAATAAAATTTCCTTAACTTTTCTTGACATGAATTAATTGAGAAAAATAAAATAAAATTTTCCAATTAAACTTGTAATGGCCGGCCACCTCATGGAGAGCAAATAAGACAATTTTCAATCAACAATTAAAAATTCCTTATTTGTCTTCGGAAATTTTAAAAAATAAAATTTCTCTTTAAAATCCCTTCATGGTTGATAAAAAGAAATTTCTATAATTTTAATTTTTCAACATGTGAATAATTTTCAAAGAGGAATAAAATATCTTTCCTATCTACAAATAAGGAAAGAGATCTAATATCTTTTCTTAATCTTTTGTAGAAGAGATATTTTAATTTTAATTCTCTTTAATAAATTATATCTTCCACATAAGAAAAAATTAAAATTAAAAATCTTTTAAATTTAATGGGGGCCGGCCACCTAAGCTTGGGTTCAAGCTAGGGCCGGCCACCCATGAACCAAGGCTTGGCCAACCCTAGCTTGAACCATAAGCTAGCTTGGCCGACCCCCTTATCATGGGTATGAAGGTGGGTATAGGTAGGTATAGGTGGGTATAGTACTCTATAAATAAGAGGCTACGATAGGGACCGAGAGGAGGAATTGGTTTTGGTCTCCCGATAAAATTATGCATCCCGTGTTCGCCCCGAACACACAACTTAATTTTATCAATAATAATTCATTCCACTAGAGAACTATTATTGAACTACCGCACCAATCCCAAATTATATTCCCATGTCCATTAATTAAGTAAGTTACTGACAACTCACTTAATTAATATCTAGCTCCAAGAGTAGTACCACTCAACTTCATCGTCATGTCGGACTAAGTCTACCTGCAGGGTTTAACATGACAATCCTTATGAGCTCCTCTTGAGGACATTCTCAACTTAGATCACTAGGACACAGTTTCCTTCTATAATCAACAACACACACTATAAGTGATATCATTTCCCAACTTATCGGGCTTATTGATTTATCGAACTAAATCTCACCCATTGATAAATTAAAGAAATAAATATCAAATATATGTGCTTGTTATTATATTAGGATTAAGAGCACACACTTCCATAATAACTGAGGTCTTTGTTCCTTTATAAAGTCAGTATAAAAGAAACAACCTCAAATGGTCCTACTCAATACACTCTAAGTGTACTAGTATAATTATATAGTTAAGAAAAACTAATACCTAATTACACTACGACCTTCCAATGGTTTGTTCCTTTCCATTTTGGTCGTGAGCTACTGTTTATAATTTATAAGGAACCGATAACATGATCTTCTGTGTGTGACACCACACACCATGTTATCTACAATATAAATTAATTGAACAATTACATTTATCATAAATGTAGACATTTGACCAATGTGATTCTTATTTCTAGATAAATGTTTATACCAAAAGCTAGGCTTTTAGTATACATCCTAACAATCTCCCATTTATACTAAAAGACTAAGCTGCTATATCTGCTGCCATACATCTGATTCCCAACTCTTCAACATGCTCATCAAAAGCTCTTGCCTTAAAGGCCTTAGTGAAAAGATCTATAGGTCATCATCTAATGTAATCTAGGCAGCAACAACTTCTCCTCGTTTATACGATTTCTCGTATTGAGTGGTACTTGCGCTCTATTGTGTTTACCTACCTTATAGACTTATGGTTTCTTCGAGTTTGTTACTGCACCAATATCATTACAATAAATTGTAATAATCTTTGGACAAACCAGAAATCATATCTAAGTCTATCTTGAGGTTATTGAGTCATTCAGCTTTTATGGCTACCTTAGAGGCTTGCCATATAATAAACTTCTATGGTAGAGTTCAGAAAAACACCTATGCTTATCACTCTTCCATAGTTATGACTTTACCTCCTAAAATAAACACAAAACCCCGAGGTTGACTTACTATTGTCCCTATCCGATTGGAAGTCAAAATCCGTGCAACCGATAGGGACCAAATTAACTGCCTTGTAAGCTAGCATATAATCTCTAGTGCCTCTAAGGTACTTCAATATATGCTTTACTGCAATCCAATGTCCTTGTCTAGGATTACTTTGATATCTGCTAACTATGCCCTTGGCAAAACAAATTTCTGATCTCGTGCATAGCATACATTAGGCTTCCGACAGCCGAAGCATAAAGAACTGCCTTCATATCCTCTATCTCCTTTGATGTCTATGGAGACATTTCTTTAGATAAAGTTACTCCATGCTAAAAAGGTAAGAAACCTTTTTTGGAGTTTTGCATGCTTAAAACGAGCAAGGATTCTTTTCGATATATGAAGCTTGAGATAAATACAATATTCTTTTCTTGCAATCCCTTATTACTTTGATCCCAAGAATATATTCATTCTCCCAAGTCCTTCATATCGAATTGTTTGGACAACCATACCCTTACTTCTGACAACATTTTGATATTGTTTCTAACTACTAAAAATATTATCTACATATAATACAAGAAATACCACCATGTTTTCATCACACTTTTTGTATACACAAGACTTATCCGGTTACTAAATAAATCCACAGGTCTGGATTACTTTGATAAATTGGATGTTCCAAGACCTTGAAGCTTTGCCCCAGTCCATAGACTGATTGAGCTTGCACACAAGATGCTCTTAGCCCTTTGCAATGAACCCTTCTGGTTGCTTTATATGGATGCTTTCTTCAAGACTTCCATTAAGGAATGCTGTCTTGACATCCACTTGCCAAATAGATAAAAGAATCCAGATAGACTTAAGCATGACTACCAATGAAAAAGTTTCTTTTTTCATCAAGCCTTGCTTTGAAAGTTTCTACCTTCCTGTCTATCCCTCTTTTCCTATTATAGACCTTTTTACACCCAAAGGCTTTTACACCATTTGGTGTTTCTACAAGCTTCCAGATTTTATTAGAATACATATATTCTAATTCTGTTATTCATTACTCTTTGCCAAGATGCTGCATCTTTATCTTGGAGTGCTTCGTCATATGTTCGTGGATCAGGTTCATGTCCTCCAGGGATCGAGTCCAAAAACTCTCCCAAAACATGAATCTTTTAAGGTTGCCTAACAACACTCCCACTACGATGAGACACCTTCTGTAATTGTGTATCATTTGTGATACGTGTTACAGTTTCTTGTGATATTTCATCTTGTACAGTTGGTACTAGGTTAGACATGTCCTTTATTATTTCCTTAAGAACAAATTTACTTATGGGCACGTGGTTTATTACATAGTCCTTTTCTAAAAATCGGTTATTGATGCTAACAATGACCTTCTGATTTTTAAGACTATAAACCTACTTTCATTTCTCTAGGATAACCCACAAACAAGTGAATTCCTGTCCAACTTATCATTATCTCTCTTCATCATATGTGCTGGACTACCCGAATCCGAATATGCTTCAAAATAGGCTTATGTCTATTTAGCAATTCTGTATGAGTAGAGAGTTCTGACTTTGGAAGGTACTATGTTCACTTCCGTTTTCAGAGTATATCCTTAAAATGAATTTGATAATTTTCCAAATAACTCATCATCAATCTACTTATTTCCATAAGAGTCCTATACCTTCCTTTTTCTACACCATTTTGTAGGGGTGTACCAGGTGCAGTTAGTTGGGATTGAATCCCTACTTTTGATAAGTGACTCATAAATTCTCCCAAGAGGTACTTGCCACTACGATCTCACCGTAGTGTCTTGATACTTTTACTTTGATGTTTCTTCGCATCAGCCTTGTACTCTTTAAACTAATCAAAGCACTTAGTCTTGCGGCACATTAAGTAAATGTATTTGTATCTTGAATAGTTGTCTATAAAATAGATGAAATATTCGATACTACCTCTTGTCTAGATAGTCATAGGATCATACAAATCAGAATGAAACAATTCCAACATATCTTTGGCTCCATACCCCTTAGACTTAAAAGCTTCTTGGTTATTTTTCCTTCCAAGTAAGACTCACAGGTTGGAAAGATTTTCACTACCAATGAACCCAAGAGTTCATTGATTATTATCCTTTGAATCCTACTCAAGTTAATATAACCTAGCCTTAGATGCCTAAGATATAATTGGTTCATTTCCGAAGGTTGCTTTCTCTTAAAGTTAGAAGATGTGTTATAATTTCCATTTGTTGCATCGCGGGAGTTATTGGATTATAAATTATCAACTAACATACCAGAATAGATAACTTCCCTATTTTTCTTGATAATCAACTTTGTTATCAAAATAGACACAATATCTATTCTATAATAGTTTAGAAACTGAAATCAGGTTCTTTCTAAACTTAGTATGTAAAGACAATTTCTAATAATCCATATTTTATTCCTATTAGAGAATAAACCTCTCCCACTACAACAGCTGCTACTTTTGCAGTAATGCCCATGTGGACGGTGTTTTTATTTTTATTTAGTTGTCGGGTTTCCTGGAACCCTACAATGAATTACAGACATGATTAATGACATCTGTATCTACACTTCAGGTTCTGGTAGATAACACCACTAAACATGTTTCAACTAATGAATTAAATACACCTAAATTGTTCTTAGTTCTAAGAAGACATTCTACCTTAATTTCCAAGTCCTATTTCCAATCATTACAATTGGGACTACTAAGTCTTTTCTATAGTATAACAACTAGGGGATTGACAAACATTTTAAATCCTAAGAATCACAAAAAATATTTGGTCAAGATCAATTCTTTTAAAATCCCTATGAATTTTGTATGCCACGATAGTGCGGACGTATACAAAATCAAAAAAGAGATTTTATCCATTAATTTTATTATCTCGTCAACTTTACTTTATGACGAATAAAATTAATAGTTGATCTGTCTTTGATCAAATATTTGGTCAAAACATTTTGAATTTAGAATAACATTGATTCCTCAAACAATATTATTTAAATTCACCAACACCTCAAACACCGTAAATTTTGCATGCCACGATAGTGTGGACGTATACAAAATTTAAACATTTGTAAGAGGAGGGTTTTACCCATTAATTATCTTGTCAATAAATCTTTATGACAAATAAAATTACCTCCAACACCGTAAATTTTGTATGCCACGATAGTGTGGACGTATACAAAATCAAACATTTGTAAGAGGGGTTTTTAATTTTATTATCTTGTCAACCTATTTATTTGACAAATTAATAGTTGGTTTTCTTCGGTCACACAAATAATAGCAGTGACTCCGATGGGGAGGATACTATTAGATGTGTCTAAGTTTATACCATTACTTGACACTAAGTCCATTAATAAGATTGTGCCCCTTCCGATGGGGAAGATCACATGCTCTTAATTAACTTCCTATAGTCATCCAAAATGGTAGTTTAATCTAGTGATCTGCAAACAAGCTCATCCGATATGGAGGAAGGCACTCAGAGCGAACGCGCAAGCTTGTTGCATCACTTATAAACCAGTAATGGAGACCGTGGAATTTATTTAAAAATAAATCCCTCTCCCACTTATTTATTTAAAGTGAGGAATTTTGACTATGCTAGCCTACTTAGCATGCATACTAACAAGCACACACAGCACAACATAAAAAGTAATAAATAGAAAAACTAAATTTCAACTATTATGGCTTTTATCTATTGCTGTCCTCCGTGTGTCGCCAACCCTAGATGCTGCCATCTTTGGCCACCGCCACCGGGTTTCTTGTTCCGCTGCGCCTCTGATCCTCAAAAGGTTCCACGCCTTGCAAGATTTGATCCGCGACATAAATAGAATTTTATATTTTTCGATCCTATATTCCTCGAAGGAATGTACATGTAAACTAAATCGAACATAAAATAAAAAATTTACATCCATCGATCCTATATTCCATAAAAGGAATGTACATGTAACTAGATCAAAAGTAAAATCCTAATAAAACTAAATACAGCTCCTGCTGTATTTTATAATACAATCATGCACACACATAAATGCCCTTGACATGTCCAAGGGTCCAATCACACACATAAAAACTATAAGTCATAATAGTTGGATCCTGCATCCACAAAGTTAGCACATCCTACTATTAACCTGCCTAAATTATGTATGACATGTGCATAATTAAACTAATACCAAATACACAGAGGCAAAACCCTAGCTCTGATACCAATTGTTGGTTGCTACTCGGAAAATCTAATGGTTCCACTGTACAAAAATTTTGTACAAAGGTCTGAATCTTTTCCTAGCTACCATGTGTTCTTTTAAATTAAACTTGGATCGCCTGCGGAACTTAACACGTTTGATCCAAAGTTTAATCTATTTGTTCTTTTAGGTTTAGACTTGGATCTCCTGCGGAACTTAACACTTTCGATCCAAATCACCTAGGTTATTAATTCTATTAAATATTAATTTCCAAAATTGGCTTCCAGTACTGACATGGCGAGGCACATGGCCTTCTTGGATATGGGAACAACCACCACCGACTAGACAAAGCCTTTTAAGGAAAGTTAATATTTAATTTCCTTAAATAACTTTAAGTCAACCGAAAAGAACAATCAAATCACAAGGAAAAGAAAAAACAAAAGAACACAACATCGAAAACAAATTCGAAATACTAGAATCGTATGCCTTTTGTATTTGGTATTATTTCCAAAAATAACTAGTATGATGCGGAAAGGAAAATTACTAGTTATACCTTCTAGAAAGACCTCTTGATCTTCTACCGTATTCCTCTTCTAACCTCGGACGTTGTGTGGGCAGCGATCTTCCAAGATGAGGACCACCAAAACACCTTCTTCTCCTCCTTGCTAGGTTCGGCCAAATCAAAAGCTTCACCAAGGATGAAGAAAAACACCAACCAAACTCCAAGGGATGAAAGCTTTCTCTCATTCTTCTTCTTCTTCTCCAAGTAGTATCCGGCCACCACAAAAAGCTCCAAGCAAGAGAGGGGTTCGGCCACCACAAAGAGAAAGAGATGGAGAGAGGATGGCCGGCCACAACACCAAGGAAAAGAGGGAGAGAATAATAGAGGTTGTTGTCTCATGAAGGCACCCCAACCCCCTCTTTTATATTCCTTAGCTTTGGTAAATAAGGAAATTTAATTATAATAAAATTTTCTTAACTTTCCTTGACATGAATTAATTGAGAAAAATAAAATAAAATTTCCCAATTAAACTTGTAATGGCCGGCCACCTCATGGAGAGCAAACAAGACAATTTTCAATCAACAATTAAAAATTCCTTATTTGTCTTCGGAAATTTTAAAAAATAAAATTTCCCTTTAAAATCCCTTCATGGTTGATAAAAAGAAATTTCTATAATTTTAATTTTTCAACATGTGAATAATTTTCAAAGAGAAATAAAATATCTTTCCTATCTACAAATAAGGAAAGAGATCTAATCTCTTTTCTTAATCTTTTGTAGAAGAGATATTTTAATTTTAATTCTCTTCAATAAATTATATCTTCCACATAATAAAAATTTAAAATTAAAAATCTTTTAAATTTAATGGGGGCCGGCCACCTAAGCTTAGGTTCAAGCTAGGGCCGGCCACCCATGAACCAAGGCTTGGCCGACCCTAGCTTGAACCATAAGCTAGCTTGGCCGGCCCCCTTATCATGGGTATGAAGGTGGGTATAGGTGGGTATAGTACTCTATAAATAAGAGGCTACGATAGGGACCGAGAGGAGGAATTGATTTTGGTCTCCCGATAAAATTAAGCATCTCGTGTTCGCCCCGAACACACAACTTAATTTTATCAATAATAATTCATTCCACTAGAGAACTATTATTGAACTACCGCACCAATCCCAAATTACATTTTTGGGCTCCTTCTTATTATGAGTGTGTTAGTCTCCTTGTGTTTAAGATGTCGAATGTCCATTAATTAAGTAAGTTACTGACAACTCATTTAATTAATATCTAGCTCCAAGAGTAGTACCACTCAACTTCATCGTCATGTCGGACTAAGTCTACCTGCAGGGTTTAACATGACAATCCTTATGAGCTCCTCTTCAGGACATTCTCAACTTAGATCACTAGGACACAGTTTCCTTCTATAATCAACAACACACACTATAAGTGATATCATTTCCTAACTTATCGGGCTTATTGATTTATCGAACTAAATCTCACCCATTGATAAATTAAAGAAATAAATATCAAATATATGTGCTTGTTATTATATTAGGATTAAGAGCACACACTTCCATAATAACTGAGGTCTTTGTTCCTTTATAAAGTCAGTATAAAAGAAACGACCTCAAATGGTCCTACTCAATACACTCTAAGTGTACTAGTGTAATTATATAGTTAAGATAAACTAATACCTAATTACACTATGACCTTCCAATGGTTTGTTCCTTTCCATCTTGGTCGTGAGCTACTGTTTATAATTTACTGATAACATGATCTTCTGTGTGTAACACCACACACCATGTTATCTACAATATAAATTAATTGAACAATTACATTTATCATAAATGTAGACATTTGACCAATGTGATTCTTATTTCTAGATAAATGTTTATACCAAAAGCTAGGCTTTTAGTATACATCCTAACATAGTTTTCCGCCCAAAATAGTTCAGTTTAGCACAGTGATTGTAACCCCCGACCTTACAGCTTAGTCAGTAGAAGACGGGGCGTTACAGAGTGGTATCAGAGCAAAGTTCCATACTTCCTCCACACACACATCAGCATTGAACATGCAGCTTCCAAAAAATGGTACGAGGACGCCCAGCTAGAAAGACACCAGCTACTGAGCCCCAACATGAGGCAGGCAGCTCAGTGCCTCCCCCAGACCTTGCAGCAGTAGTGGCTCAGTTACAAAAGCAACTAACTGAACAACAACAGGAGATAGCCACCCTAAGGGCTAATCAGCAGAACACTTCCACTGTCACTCCAGTCCAACCTGCAGCACCAGTAGCCCCAGCAGCAGGGGCAAGGAGAGAAGCTTACCTGATCCAGTGGCAGAAAATCAAGCTAGAGAATTTCTCAGGCACTAGTGAACCATGGGATGCCCAAGCCTGGTTCAAAACACTGGAGAGTACGATGGAGCTTCTGGACTGGCCGGAGTATGAAAAGGTGAAATGCGCCTCCTTCTGCCTGACAGGAGACGCACGTATGTGGTGGAAGAGGATTAAAGTGAAGCGCCCAGTGAACCAGATGACATGGGCCGACTTCGAGAGAGAATTCTTTGAAGAGTTCTTTCACATGCGGGTCACAAACCGCCACTATGACGAGTTCACTGAATTTCGTCAGGGCAACCTTTCAGTTGAGGAGGCCGTGAAGAAATTCAACGGACTGGCTCGTTTATGCCCTGAACTAGTCAGCACTGAAAGAGAACAAGTCCGGTTGATGCTTAAAATGCTAAGGCCGGAAAAAGCAATGAATGTGGCCAGCGGCGTTCATAGGCCGCAAACTACTGAAGAACTAGTAAGTAGTGCTCTGACCATTGAGCATTACCAGAACAACATCAAACATCAGAAGCATGCCGTTTCAGAGTCTAAGGGCCAAGGAGGCTCAGGTACTCAGAAACACCAGGGCCATAGCTCTAACTGGAAAGGGAACTCCAGTCACAAACGTAAATCAGGGAGTTACCCAAAAGGAGGACCAGCAAGTAAACAACCTAGCTATCCCAAGTGCTCTACTTGTGGGGAATTCCACCCCGGAGTTTGTCGCAAGGGCACACGAGGATGCTTCGAATGTGGCCAGGAGGGGCATATGGCTAAACAATGCCCGAACAAGACCAGTGTTCCTACACCACAACCGATTCAGTACGGAGGTAACCCAACACAGTTACATCAGATGCAGGCTGCTATAGATGGACCACACATCAGTCAGGGCAGACTGGAAGCCCCCTCAGCCACGACGAACTCGAGGATCTACTCACTCACCAGAGAAGACGTAGCGAATGCCTCGACAGTTGTTACAGGTCAGATTAGTATTTTATAGCAAAGTGCAACTGTCTTATTCGATACTGGGGCAACTCATTCTTATATATCCAGGGCATTTGCCAAAAAGTTAGCAATACCTCCAGATGTACTCAGTGGCCAATTTCTGACAACACTACCGTCAGGAGAAATCATGGCATCCACGCATTGGCTTCGAGCAGTGCCAGTCATTATAGCAGACAGAGAGCTTTTTGGTGATTTGATAGTGCTAGATATGACTGACTACGACGTCATCTTGGGAATGGACTTTCTGATCAAGTACGGTGCCTCCATAGAATGCCGTAAATAGAGAGTTATATTCCAACCTGAAGCAGGAGTACAGTTTGGGTACATCGGAGAACCAAAGAGAAAGGCTAAGAAGTTTCTCTCATCTTTGAAAACATAGACACTATTGGATTCAGGATGTATGGGGTTCCTAGCACATGCAGCCAGTACCAGTCAGGACAAGGACCAAAAGCTAGAGGAGGTCCGAGTTGTATGTGACTACCCAACAGTTTTCCCTAAGGAGTTACCAGACCTAGCACCAGACAGGGAGATTGAATTTGAGATAGAACTTATCCCCGGTACAAATCCCATCTCCAAAGCACCCTACCGCATGGCTCCAGCAGAATTAAAGGAACTTCAGGAGCAACTGCAGGAGCTGCTCGACAAGGGCTTCATACGCTCTAGTCACTCACCATGGGGAGCACCCGTATTGTTTGTGAAGAAGAAGGACGAGAGCATGCACCTGTGTATAGACTACCGGACACTAAATCAAGTCACGATTAAGAACAGGTATCCTCTTCCCAGGATAGATGACCTGTTCGATCAGCTAAAGGGAACAACAGTGTTCTCTAAAATAGATCTCAGATTGGGATACCACCAGGTGAAAGTTAAAGAAGGTGATATACCCAAAACGACTTTCAGGACCAGATACGGATATTATCAGTTCGTAGTCATACCCTTTGGTGTGACAAATTCTCCAGCTACCTGTAGGATCGAAAAGAGTTTAGATATCTCCACAATTGCATGATATTGTCCACTTTGGGCTTAAGCCCTCATGGTTTTGCTCTTGGGCTCTTCCCAAAAGGCCTCATGCCAATGGAGATATCTTTTCTCTTATAAACCCATGATCTTTCCCATGTGTTTCCAATAGGGGACTATGTTTGCAACCTTGCAACCCCAACACTACCTTCATGGACCTCATGAACAGAGTATTCAGAGAATACTTAGATAAGTTTGTCATCGTGTTCATCGACGACATTCTTATTTATTCCAAAACTCAGGAAGAACATGCAGAGCACCTGAAGATAGTGTTGCAGACCCTTCAGCAGAACCAGTTGTACGCCAAATTCACGAAATGTGAATTCTGGCTCGATCAGGTATCCTTTTTGGGTCACATCATCTCCAAGGATGGTGTCATGGTAGACCCCAGTAAGATAGAAGCAGTGAATAACTGGAAAAGACCTAAGAACGTCAGCGAAATCAGAAGCTTTTTGGGACTAGCAGGTTACTACAGAAAATTTATAGAGGATTTCTCCAGGATAGCCTCCCCACTGACAGCTCTCACCAGGAAGAATAGAAAATTTCAGTGGACAGAGGATTGCGAGAACAGCTTCATGGAGCTCAAAAGAAGATTGACCAGTGCACCCATTCTGACTCTGCCAGAAAACACAGACAGTTTTGATATTTACAGCAATGCCTCTAAATTGGGACTAGGAGCAGTACTGATGCAAAATGGTAAGGTGATCGCCTATGCCTCCAGACAACTCGAGGACTATGAGAGGAACTACCCTACTCATGACCTTGAGCTTGCAGTAGTCGTGTTCGCCCTTAAAATTTGGAGATATTACTTGTATGTAGCTCAGTGTAGAGTGTATACAGATCATCAGAGTCTGATGTACTTCTTCACTTAGAAGGATCTGAATATGCGACAGCGCAGATGGCTCGAGCTGGTCAAAGACTACAACTTAGACATCCTCTACCACCCAGGAAAAGCCAATAAGGTGGCAGACGCACAGTGATTGTAACCCCCGGCCTTACAGCTTAGTCAGTAGAAGACAGGGCGTTACAAATGCAGTTTGATGATCCTAATTTTTTTTATACTATTCAAGTTGATGAAGATGATTTGATTACTAATATTTTTTGGTCTGATGCTAAGATGAGAGCTGATTATACTAATTTTGGAGAAGTTGTTTGCTTTGACACAACCTACAGAAAGAACAATGAAGGTCGGCCAATTACGTTGTTTGCAGGTGTTAATCATCATAAACAATCCATACTTTTTGGTGCAGCTTTATTATATGATGAAACCAGTTTAACTTTTGAGTGGTTGTGATGCAACAATGACAAAAGCATTAGCTTCCAGATGGCCTGAAACACATCATCGTTTATGCATTTGATACATTTATCAAAATGCCGCCATACATTTGAGTGGAGTTTTTTCTCAGTTTAGAGACTTTGCTAAAGATTTTGCCTCATGTATATACAATTTTGATGAAGAAGAAGATTTTATTTCAGCATGGAATATAATGTTAGCAAAGTATGCACTTGAAGATAATGATGTTGGATCGAGATCGCGCTAGAGGGGGGGGGGGTGAATAGCGCTCACGGCTAAATTGTTCGTTTATCGGAATCGTAAAACTATCGGCGTATTAAAAACCTCGTTCAGAAATTAATGCAGCGGAAATAAAGTAGAGAAACACACACAGAAGAGCACAGAGGATTTACTTCGTTCGGAGCCTAAGGTGACTCCTACTCGAAGGCCCGCGATCCTTGATCGCTTCCGGTGGGCAATAACTATAAGCTCGATAAGAATTACAAATTGAAGTACAATAAATGACAATAATTAATTATACCGACGACAAAGAAATGAAGATCCAGAGCTCCTGGTCGTCGGGCACAAGTAGCAGCACTTCGAAACGTTGTTTGGAGCAGCACGTAGCACTGGAATCACTTGAAACTTGATATCCTGAAGTGCTGGTCGAAACCCCCTTATAAAGGGTGTTCAAGGCGCCTTGAAGGCTGTTCAAGGCGCCTCCATGCTGCTGACTCTTCCGCGTGGATAGAACTTCATCTGTTTAAGGCGCCTTATGCCCTGCTCAAGGCGCCTTCCAAGGCGCCTTATACCCTCATGAAGGCGCCTCCATTGAAGCTTCGCAGCCAGGTCAGCTTTTGCACCCGAGGCGCCTCCAAGCTCCATGGAGGCGCCTCGGACACTGTTCATCCGAGGCAAATCTTCGTTATTTTGTACCTGCAAGACATGTTAGTCCCAAACAACATCCTGCAACACAAAGTTAGCACAAAATAACAGAATGAATAATAAAGAATGTTTATGACAGTCTCCAGACTGTTCGGGTCTGACTTCGGATTTCCAACCGAAAACCCTAGGTCGACCCGACGCCTACTGTTCCCTCTACGGGGTACGCGTCCTTACCTACTCCACTCAGGAGATTTACCTGTTGCCAGTCCGGTCCTCCAGACCAACTGGACTTTCCGCCTAGGGTTGCCACCCCCTAGGACCTAGGGTTACCGCCCCCTAGGGTTTTTCTCCACCTAGGGTTACCACCCCATAGGACCTAAGGTTATCGCCCCTTAGGGTTTTCCTCCACCTAGGGTTACCGCCCCCTAGGACCTAAGGTTGCCGCCCCTTAGGGTTTTCCTCCACCTAGGGTTACCGCCCCCTAGGACCTAAGGTTATCCCCCCTTAGGATTTTCCTTCACCTAGGGTTACCACCCCCTAGGACCTAAGGCTATCCCCCCTTAGGATTTTCCCCTACCTAACCGCAGTTAGGACTTTCCTGAAACCTTATTTAACCATGTTAGATAACAAGGAATCTTAACTTTGAATCCCTTTGCCATTATCAAAACTGAGGTTTGAACGTCGGATGCTTACTGCACCAACAATCTCCCCCTTTTTGATTATGGCAACCGAAATTCAAAGTTAAATAAAAATGCAATAAAGATACGCATAAATAAGCACAGGCATAAATAAGGCATAGGCACATTCACAACAAAATTTTCGTTTTAATTTTCTTTGAATTTTAATTTATAATTTTCTTTGAATTTCTTCCTACTCTCCCCCTTTGCCATATATCAAAATACCCAAGAGAGTGAAGGAAATCTAGGCCTTAGCTTAACTTTCAAAGATAATTTTCAATCTTATCTTTCTAAGAGAAAAATAGAGGGATAAACATACTTTTGATAAACACTTAGTTTTTCTTGTAAGACTTTTAGCTAGGTGAAATCATAATTTTGAAAGCAAAATTCTTCCTTTAGTTTGAGAGATACTTTTAGCTGAGATAAAGTTATTTTGTCTTTAAACAGTAACTTAGCAAATTTTTGTGATTTCAAAAAGATTTAGTTTTTCAAAAAAAAAATTATTTTGATGAAATTTTGAGAATGCTTTGGAAAATACTTAGCATTTTCAGCAGAACTTAGCATTTGAAAACAATTGCTTTAAGAGACACTTAGCTAATTTTTTTTTTAAACACTTTAAAAAGTACTTAGCTAAATGTTTTTGAAAAAAAATATTTAGCTAAATTTGAAAATACTTAGCTATGTTTTCAGCTTAAAAATGATTGCGTTGAGAAAATATCTTGCCAAGTAGCTAATTTTAGAAAATAATTTAACTAAGTTTAGTTAGAGAAAACTTAATTAAGTACTTAGCTTTGAAAACATTTAGCTTATAGAGGAGTTATAATTTAAAAGTCAGGTCATAAATAATTTTAATTTTAAAGCTAAGTTAAAAATAGCTTGAATTTTCGAAGATATGCCAAAAATAGTTTTTAATTTTGAGGTCAAGTCAAAATTTTTAAAGAAAAACTAATTTTAAAACCGACTCAAAATCACTCCCCCTTAATTAATGCCTTAATAAATTTTTAAGTTCAGGAGTTCAAGCATGAGAGGTTAAAAATTTATTTTCCTAATTTTCCATCTCACTCATTCTAGATTAACAAGCATGTTTAGCATATGAGTGAGTGTGAGATGGAGTTTACTTTAATTTACAACATTGAAAATATCAGTTAGAATTCCAAATAAGTGACTATTATTTTGAAGATTTAAAAATTAATTGAGTTTAGAATTTCAAAGAATTTAATAACTTCTGAAAAGGGTTTTGAAATTAATTTTTCAGAGGATATTTCAACTGATTTTTCAAATAATTTTTTAAGTAGTTTTGAAATAATTTTGAAATTAATTTTTCAAGAGATTTTTCAAATGATTTTTCAAATGATTTTACAAATAACTTTTGAAATTAAGTTTTAAAGGATTTTTAAAATGATTTTTAAAAGATTCTTCAAATAATTAAGTTTTAAAAGATTTTTAAAATAATTTTGAAAAGATTTTTCAAATAATTTTTTAAAGGAATTTTGAATTTAAGTTTTAAAGATTTTGAAAAGATTTTTCAAATAATTTTTAAAAAAATTTTGAAATTAATTTTTAAAGATTTTGAAATGATTTTGAAAAGATTTTTCAAATAATTTTTAAAAGAATTTTGAAATTCAGTTTTAAAGATTTTGAAATGATTTTGAAAAGATTTTTCAAATAATTTTGAAATTAAGTTTTAAAATATTTAAAATGATTTTTAAAAGATTTTTCAAATAATTTTGAAATTAAGTTTTGAAAGATTTTTAAAATGATATTTAAAAGATTTTTGAAATAATTTTGAAATTATGTTTTTAAAAGATGTTTTAAAATAATTTTGAAATTAAGTTTTGAAATAATTTTGAAATTAAGTTTTGAAAAGATGTTTTAAAATAATTTTGAAATTAAGTTTTGAAATAATTTTGAAATTAAGTTTTTTAAAAAGATTTTGAAATTGAGTTTTTAAAAAGATTTTGAAATTAAGTTTTAGATTTTTTTTTAAAATAACTATCAGTTTGAATTTTTTAAATTCCTTAGTCATCTCATCCATCTAAATTTTCAATCAGGGAATCCTATAATTTTTGTGAGATGAATTGAGGTTTAATTTAAGGGTTTGGTTTAACTTTGTGTTAGATTCAGGTTTAGCTTTGGGTTCAATAAGTAAGCATTCTTTGGATAAACTTTTGGGCCTTGGTGAGTCACAAGGAACTCATTAAAGTAATCATGCCTTCGAGGTTTTCCAAATAGTCCTACCCATTGAACTTAATACTAAACTTTGGTCTAACTAGTTAGGATCCATTTAAGGGTAGCTTCGGTCAGTTCCACTTGGCCAAATGCACCAGGTTGAAACCATATCTTCCTAGACATGCGATGCCCAAGCTTCCCTAACGTACTATCATCCAAAAACTTCACTAGTACCGTTGGTTAAGTTAAACCTAACCCATTTTAATCTAACCTTAATTACCCTGCCGGGTAATCTACTCTTGTTTACCCCTTATCGGGTGGATTAATTTCGGAGGTGCCAGCTATTCTGGAGCCTCCTCCTATGTTATTGATTTACGTTTTATTAAGTTAAGTAAATAATGTTGGTGCAACCTTAGGTCAAGGTTGACCTGGTTGACCCGACTCGAGGTGACTTGATTCGAGTTGTATTTTGATGTTTGACTTGGGAAGATTGTCGGTGCAACCTTAGGTCAAGGTTGACCTAGTTGAGTTGCATGTCGATGTTTGACGAGAAGAGAGTTGTATTCTTGATGTTTGACAAGAATAGGTGTTTGGGAGATTGTAGGTGCAACCTTAGGTCAAGGTTGACCTGGTTGACCTGATTCGTGAAAAGTCCAAGTATGGAGACTTGGCACTGGAAAAGTCCAAGTACGGAGACTTGGCATGGGGAAAAGTCCAATCAGGTAGCTTGGCACGCGGAAAGTCCAAGTATGGAGACTTGGCACGGGGAAAGTCCTAACTGGGATGTTAGGCAGTGTGGAAAGTCCTGGTGAGTGAAGCCAGGCAGTGAGAAAGTCCTAACTGGGATGTTAGGCGGTTGGCAAGTCCGGTGGCGAAGCGGTGGGAAAGTCCTAAGCGGGATGTTAGGCGGTTGGAAAGTCTGGTGAGTAAAGCCAGGTGAAAGTCCTAACTGGGATGCTAGGCGGTGTAAAAACCCTAGTGAGTGAAGCTAGGTGAAAGTCACGGTGAGTGAAGCCGGGCAGGAAAATCCAGATGGATCGAGGATGATCGGACATCGGTGTTGAGAAGGTCAAGTAGGTCAAGGGTGACGGATACTTGACACGAAGAGAAAAGTCCAAGTGGGTCAAAGGGATTGACGGACACTTGGTGAGGAGTCTTAGCAGTCAAGGGTGGCCGGATGCTAAGCATGATGTACCAATAGGTCAAGGTTGACGGATATTGGTTTGGAAGGTTTGGGACTTGGTTTGGGCAAAACCAAGCTGGATCGATCTGCGACCGATCCGATGACTCGTTGTGTATCGATCGATCGGTGACCGTCGGATAAACAAAGAAGGCAAGCGCGATTACGTGAGCTTGATCGATGCAGGGACCGATCGGCGTCTGATCGGTCTCCGGCCGATCGAGACGCAGCCGAGAGAGGTGGGATCGATCTGTGGACCGATCCAGGTCTCTGATCGGTCCTGACCGATCAGCCAGTTGGGCAACTTTCCGTGGAGCAATCTGATCGGTCTAGGGACCGATCAGCTTCGGGCCCGATCGAGAAGATCTGGACCGATCAGGGTGGAGCCTGATCGGTCCACGATTCGACCGTTGAGTCACAACGGGTCGCTCCGTCTTCTCCGCTGGCTTCTGTTTTCACTGTGCAGGTTCGCAGGTTATAAAAGGAGATCAAGGCTTTGGTGCTCCTACTTTTTTTTTCTTTTCCCTACTCTTCTGCTGAAGATTTGTGGGCTGCGATAAGAGCTCTGTTGAGTTCCTTCCGAAAGCTTCGCGTGAGCTTCCCCGACTGGAACAGCTGCTGCTGTTAGGGTTTTTGAAGCTGCTGCTTCATCCGGACTCCAGTCGACGAGAAAGCAAGTTTGGTAGAGTGCTTGTGTATTCTTATTGTATTTCTTGCTTATTCTTTGTACTTGTACTCCTGTTTGCTGTTGCAAACAAGTGTGGCGAGGTTTCTCCACCCAGAAGGAGTTTTTATTAGCCGGTTTTCCGGGGACTCATCCACCGACGGATTGATTGGGTTCGTCCACCTTACGGACACGCCGAGGAGTAAGAGCATCATCTCCGAACCTCGTACATCGCTGTGTTAAGGTTTGATATTCTTCCTTTCGTTTCTAGTTTATTTTTCCGCTGCGCTAACGAATTGTAGGAAGAAACGAGCGATTTGGCTATTCACACCCCCCCTCTCTAGCCGAGTACGAAGAGATCCTAACAAGTGGTATCAGAGCGAGGTCGCTCTTCGCCGGATTAACACCCGAGGGAGCACAAGCTAGAGATGGATCAACTCGGAGACGACATCACCATTCCACCCTTCTACGATCGCGACGACTTCGCGTTTTGGAAGGTAAGAATGAAATATTTTCTTATGACTAATCTTGAGAATTGGAGTTGTGTCCAATTAGGTTTCAAGCCTCCGACGGACAAGAAAGGAGAAACCCTAGAGAAGAAGGAGTGGACCAAGGAACAAGTCCACCAATCCCTAGTCAACGATGAGGTATTGAAGATTTTTGAATTTTCTTTACCTAATGATGTTTTGTGTAGGATAGGTGGATACAACAATGCCAAGGAGTTGTGGAACAACTTGGCTAAGTTCCATGAGGGGAACTCCACTTCAAGCCATGAAGAGGAGTCAAGTGAGCCAAGTAGCTCACTTCATGGAGATGTGGATTTAGAAGTTGAGGGACACTCAACATCTAAAGAAGAAGAGGAGGAGAGTTCTTCTTCAAGTTCGGAGCAAGAAGAAGCTTCTACCTCCGGAAGGGATGAAGGAGAGAGCGTTCATCCATCCTCACCTCTAGGTAACTCAAGCCATTTAGTTTCTAGCAAATTGCATATAATGTGTTTTGAGTGTAGGGAATTTGGACATTACAAGAGTAAATGTCCAAAGAAGACTAAGAAGACTCCACCGGCGCCAAAGATCAAGGAAGTCGGAGTCCCAAAATGCAAGGGCAAGGAGCACGTGGTGTGCTTCCAATGCAAGCAACGAGGACACTATAGGAGTCAATGTCCAAGGGGGAGGCAATCTCATAAGGACAAAAGACCAAGCACGTGTAAAGGGGGAGCGAAGGCAAACCCTAAGGTATCCTCTAAGGTTCATTCTTGCACTTCTAATAAGATACATGCTAGTAGTCTTATTGCAATTGTCAAGAATGATAAGCATGTTAACCTTAGAAATCAATACATGTGTTTAGGTGCTAAACATGTTAACTTAGATAAGGATAATACTAGGAAGGCCAACTCTAGGATTAACTCATCTAAGGCTAAGGAAAACCTAGGTAGAAATCCCAAGAAGACTAGACACATGCCTAGGAATATCTCAAGAGAAAATGACAAATTAACACTTGAGGTATTAGAGAGGGAAAATCAAGTCTTGAGGTCAAGACTTGATAATTTAGAAAAGGCTCTTAAAAACATGGAGAAGTCATCTCTAGGGTTTAAGAGTCAAAAACTCAAGTCCAAGGACAAGAAAGGTTTGGGTCACAAACCTAAGTCCCAAGTGGTCAAGCCCACTTATCATAGTGTTCCATTCGATTATGGAACAAAGCCTAGGGCTAGGAAGACCACCACCAAGGTCACAAGGGGAGTCACCCCTAGAGTTGATCTTGATGAGTCCCAAATGACCAAGGCTTCAAAGCCTAAGAGGGTCATTAGGAGGGTTGCTAGGGAAGTCATCCCTAGTGAATATTTAGTGAACCCAATGAGCTCACATAGATATTGGGTTCCTAGGAGCATCTTCTCTATCCCATAGATGGGTTAGAGAGTGTCAACTCCAATTAGAAGGGTAGTTAACCCAACTTTGAGGAAATTGACACTCAAGGAGCATTTTCAAGGTTTTGTTAACCTTTGAAAATGAAATAGAATTACTAGTTACTCCTTGAAGAGCTAAATGTGCCTGATGGTGGAAATATCATTTTTAATCTTAAGTGGCACAATTTGAGGAAAACCTAGAGAAATACCATAATTAGGATTTTGGTTTCTCTTAGGGATATAAGGGCAATCTAGGATTAGATGTTAAATTAGCTAAGTGATTAAGGATACTTAGATAGGTAATCTAGGTACTTCATTTGTGCTAACTTACCATGATTGTTTGCCATATGCCATGTCATGACATCATATTTAGTTTATGATCATTTGAAATGTCATGATAATGATTAGGTTATTTATATGTCATGCTTTATTTAAGTTTTCAAACTTTATGCCATGACATCATGACATTGGCACATGTTTTTACTTATGATATCATTTTATGCCATGTCATCATCTCTTGCATTATAATCAATGAAATTGATTTGAGGACAAACACAATTTGATATTGAGATCAAATTGGTGTTTAGAAAATGCATGAGAACTTAGCCTAAGATGACCTAAACCCATATCTCACATCAAAATTGACTTGGATGTGTTTGATACACTTTAGATGTGTGTGAGATATTAGGATCATGAGTTAGGATCAAGGTGCATAGTTCTTGTACCTAGATGAGCCTAATTCAAGAAATTGGGGATCATAGGGAAAGCTTATGTACAAGTCATGTACATATAGCCCAAAGATTGTGGTCCCAAATTAAAGGGTTTAAAATCATTTCAAAATTAATTTGAAAAACCTTGATGAAGCTTTTCTAGTGATAGCATTCATCATTGAGCAAATTGATACAAAGTTGAGGTAAACTTGAACTATTTCAAAGTTTTTGAACTTTGCATAAAGATTTAAAAATGGAACTTATTTTCACAGAAAACTATTTTTCCATGATAGTATATGTTATGAGGAATGTATCCTCAAAATTTCACAATTTTTCGAATTTTCTGGAATTTTCTAGGAGTTTCTGAATTTGGAAGGAAATTTCGAAATCGCTATCAGTCGGATTGGTGCGGGACCGATCCGAAATCTGATCGTGTCGTGGACCGATCCAGAAGAAACCGAGACCTTGGTGCGATCTGGTGATGGCCTGATCGGTCGGGGACCGATCCATGGGTCTCGATCGGTCTGGGGACCGATCGAGGGCGATTCTGATCGATTTGTTGGTCCGAAATTTCAGCTGGAAGTTGGGTTTTGTGGATTTCTAAAGGTTTGGAACTCACAAGGACATTGTTGGTGCAATGGTCAAGGGGGAGTTAACCTTTAGGGGGAGTTTTACCTAATTGTCAAGGGAGTTGACTCTTAGGGGGAGTTTTTACTCCTTAAGACTTTTGAGGATTAGTGATATGGGATTATCACTAAGTTGATTGTTGAGTTTAGTATCAAGGGGGAAATTAAGAGTTTCAATGAAAGATATGGGACTTTCATTAGGAAGAAACTTTTGACCTTGATACTCTCCTTTTTCTTTTTGATGTGTGTCAAAAAGGGGAGAGTGTTCATTGGAGAATTATTGGAGAACCCAAGTTAGGTTATCGGGTTAACCTAAGCTAGGGGAAGAATGTCAAGGAATGTTCGAGGAAGAACATTGGAATTCTTTTTGATGTGTGTCAAAAAGGGGGAGAATTATTGGAGAACCCAAGTTAGGTTATCGGGTTAACCTAAGGGGAGAATGTCCAGAGAATGTTCAAGGAAAGAACATCGGACATTGGAAGATGGTTGGAAAACCTAAGTTAGGTTATCGGGTTAACCTAACTTGATTATGGGTTTTGTCAAACATCAAAAAGGGGGAGATTGTTGGTGCAACCTTAGGTCAAGGTTGAACTGGTTGACCCGACTCGAGGTGACTTGACTCGAGTTGTATTTTGATGTTTGACTTGGGAAGATTGTCGGTGCAACCTTAGGTCAAGGTTGACCTAGTTGAGTTGCATGTCGATGTTTGACGAGAAGATAGTTGTATTCTTGATGTTTGGGAGATTGTAGGTGCAACCTTAGGTCAAGGTTGACCTGGTTGACCTGATTCGTGAAAAGTCCAAGTATGGAGACTTGGCACTGGAAAAGTCCAAGTACGGAGACTTGACACGGGAAAAAGTCCAAGCAGGTAGCTTGGCACGCGGAAAGTCCAAGTATGGAGACTTGGCACGGGAAAGTCCTAAGCTGGGATGTTAGGCGATGTGGAAAGTCCAGTGAGTGAAGCGAGGTGAGAAAGTCCTAACGGGATGTTAGGCGGTTGGAAAGTCCTGGTGAGGCCAGGCAGGGGAAAGTCCTAGCGGGATGTTAGGCGGTTGGAAAGTCCCGGTGAGTAAAGCCGGGCAGTGAGAAAGTCCTAACTGGGATGCTAGGCGGTGTGAAAACCCTAGTGAGTGAAGCTAGGTGAAAGTCACGGTGAGTGACGGGCAAGGAAAATCCGGATGGATCAAGGATGATCGGACATCTGGTGTTGAGAAGGTCAAGTAGGTCAAGGGAGTGACCGGATACTTGACACGAAGAGAAAAGTCCAAGTGGGTCAAAGGGATTGACCGGACACTTGGTGAGGAGTCTTAGCAGGTCAAGGGAGTGACCGGATGCTAAGCATGATGTACCAATAGGTCAAGGTTGACCGGATATTGGTTTGGAAGGTTTGGGACTTGGTTTGGGCAAAAACCAAGCTCTGGATCGGTCTGCAGACCGATCCAGCGATACGTTTGTGTATCTGATCGATCTGGTGACCGATTAGATAAACAAACAAAGCGCAGTTCTGTGAGCTTACTGATCGGTCTGGGGACCGATCAGCATGAAGTCTGATCGGTCTCCACGACCGATCCAGCTGTGACCTGATCGGTCTACAGACCGATCAGGAAACGAACAGAAAGTTGGGCCCTTTCTGTGGAGCAATCTGATCGGTCTAGGGACCGATCAGCCCAGGGCCTGATCGGTCCCCAGACCGATTAGAAGGGTTCTGGACCGATCAGGGTGGAGCCTGATCGGTCCACGATTCGACCGTTGAGTCACAACGGGTCGCTCCGTCTTCTCCGCTGGCTTCTGTCTTCGTTGTGCAGGTTCGCAGGTTATAAAAGGAGATCAAGGCTTTGGTGCTTCCTTCTTCTTCCTTCCTTCTCTTCTGCTGAAGATTTGTGGGCTGCGATAAGAGCTCTGTTGAGTTCCTTCCGAAAGCTTCGCGTGAGCTTCCCCGACTGGAACAGCTGCTGCTGTTAGGGTTTTTGAAGCTGCTGCTTCATCCGGACTCCAGTCGACGAGAAAGCAAGTTTGGTAGAGTGCTTGTGTATTCTTATTGTATTTCTTGCTTATTCTTTGTACTTGTACTCCTGTTTGCTGTTGCAAACAAGTGTGGCGAGGTTTCTCCACCCAGAAGGAGTTTTTATTAGCCGGTTTTCCGGGGACTCATCCACCGACGGATTGATTGGGTTCGTCCACCTTACGGACACGCCGAGGAGTAGGAGCATCATCTCCGAACCTCGTACATCGCTGTGTTAAGGTTTGATATTCTTCCTTTCGTTTCTAGTTTATTTTTCCGCTGCGCTAACGAATTGTAGGAAGAAACGAGCGATTTGGGGCGGCTATTCACACCCCCCCTCTCTAGCCGAGTACGAAGAGATCCTAACAAATAAAAGGTACTTGATTATAACTTGGTTTGTACTGTTTAAGTTTTACTTTAGATTTATAACCCAAGTCTAGATTTCGTGATTTGACTAAATTATTAACAATCTTCTCTAATTTATCAATATTATCTTTTAAAATATTATTTTGTATTTCTACTTTTCTAAGAGTTAATTTCTTACTTTTATTTGAATTAATTTTGTTCATTACATTATTAGCATGCATATCTAATTTTGAAGAGAAATCTATACTAGAGCAAGCAGGATTAGTTAAGCTAGTGCGATCATGTGTTGCAAAAACTGGATTTTCATATAATGTAAATGTACTAACCTTGATTTCTCCCTCTGGATTCTTGGGTCTTCTTTCTGGGTATTGTCTTTTGCAATGACCTATTAGTTTGCATTTGGAGCATTTGATGTATTTCTTCCCTTTCCTGATCATTTTCTCCTTCTCCTCCGATTGTGCCGGTTGAGTCTTACGAGTGGGGCATTCGTTTCTATAGTGCCCTCTCTCCCTACACTTAAAACAGATTATGAGAGATTTACAATTTGAATTTACGATTTTACCTTTTAGATCCGTGATAGGATCCTCCCCCTTGACTGTTGCCATTTCAAATTCTGACTCAGATTCAGATATCTCGTCTTTGGCCATCAGTGCTATGACATCGGTTTGCTCTGATTCTTCTGAGTCTGGTTCGAAGGTTGACTCTGAGGATTCAATTTCAAATTCGGACTCAGGTTCTATTCGATCTTCTAACTCTGAAGGGATCTCATAAAGCTTGAGCACTTTCTCCCAAAGCTCCTTAGCATTGTTGAACTTTCCAACTCGATCAAGATCTGAATTTGTTAGTCCGCATAGGAGAATGTAAGTTGCTTTTGCATTTGCCTCGAATTTCCTTATTGTTTGTGCATCCAACTTGTCACAGGTGATGAGTACACCTTCTTTGGTGGGGAGAGTGAATCCAATATGGACTATGGTCCATATTTCTGCTTCGGTCTTTAATTGATGCTCCACCTGGTCTTTCCAGTATCTGAAGTTCTCGTCAGACAGCAGTGGTAGGCATGTAGAGTTGTACCCATCTTCGTAGGCCATTAGAAGGAATCTCGTAAAATAAACACAATAAAACTTGTTCCAAGACTTAGTCTTGGATTAGTAGTGCGGGAGAGAAATAAAGATAGTAATTCAGGAATTTTGGAAAAAATAATAAAATATTATTAAAATATTATTAAAATAATATAAAAAATATATTATTTCAAATTTTACCAAATTCAATATTTTATCAATACTAATAAACCGTGAAAGGATGAAAATGAATTTTTCGAAAATAATTTTGGAGGGTGGTTGCACCAGTTCAAAATGCTATACAAACGACAAAGCCACGAAAAATGCTTGAATGGTGGTTGCACAAGTTCAAAGCAACCCCACTCTGATACCAATTGTTGGATCGAGATCGCGCTAGAGGGGGGGGTGAATAGCGCTCGCGGCTAAATTGTTCGTTTATCGGAATCGTAAAACTATCGGCGTATTAAAAACCTCGTTCAGAAATTAATGCAGCGGAAATAAAGTAAAGAAACACACACAGAAGAGCACGGAGGATTTACTTCGTTCGGAGCCTAAGGTGACTCCTACTCGAAGGCCCGCGATCCTTGATTGCTTGCGGTGGGCAACAACTATAAGCTCGATAAGAATTACAAATTGAAGTACAATAAATGACAATAATTAATTATACCGACGACAAAGAAATGAAGATCCGGAGCTCCAGGTCGTCGGGCACAAGTAGCAGCACTTCGAAACGTTGTTTGGAGCAGCACGTAGCACTGGAATCACTTGAAACTTGATATCCTGAAGTGCTGGTCGAAACCCCCTTATAAAGGGTGTTCAAGGCGCCTTGAAGGCTGTTCAAGGCGCCTCCATGATGCCGAGTCTTCCGCGTGGATCAAACTTGATCTGGTCGAACTTCATCTGTTTAAGGCACCTTATGCCCTGCTCAAGGCGCCTTCCAAGGTGCCTTATACCCTCATGAAGGCGCCTCCATTGAAGCTTCGCAGCCAGGCCAGCTTTTGCACCCGAGGCGCCTCCAAGCTCCATGGAGGCGCCTCGGACACTGTTCATCCGAGGCAAATCTTCGTTATTTTGTACCTGCAAGACATGTTTGTCCTAAACAACATCCTGCAACACAAAGTTAGCACAAAATAACAGAATGAATAATAAAGAATGTTTATGACAGTCTCCGGACTGTTCGGGTCTGACTTCTGTTCCCTCTACGGGGAACGCGCCCTCACCTACTCCACTCAGGAGATTTACCTGTTGCCAGTCCGGTCCTCCAGACCGACTGGACTTTCCGCCTAGGGTTACCACCCCCTAGGACCTAGGGTTACCGCCCCCTAGGGTTTTTCTCCACCTAGGGTTACCACCCCCTAGGACCTAAGGTTGCCGCCCCTTAGGGTTTTCCTCCACCTAGGGTTACCGCCCCCTCGGACCTTAGGTTACCCCTTAGGATTTCCTTCACCTGGGTTACCACCCCTAGGACCTAAGGTTACCCCCCCCCTCCCCCCCTTAGGATTTTCCTTCACCTAGGGTTATCACCCCCTAGGACCTAAGGTTACCTCTGTTGGTGCAACCTTAGGTCAAGGTTGACCTGGTTGACCTGACTCGAGTTGGCCTGACTCGAGTTGTGTTTTGATGTTTGACGATGTTTGACGAGAAGAGAGTTGTATTCTTGATGTTTGACAAGAATAGGTGTTTGGGAGATTGTAGGTGCAACCTTAGGTCAAGGTTGACCTGGTTGACCTGATTCGGGAAAAGTCCAAGCAGGAAGCTTGGCACGCGAAAAGTCCAAGTACGGAGACTTGGCACGGGGAAAAGTCCAAGCAGGTAGCTTGGCACGCGGAAAGTCCAAGTATGAAGACTTGGCACGGGGGAAAGTCCAAACAGGGAGTTTGGCACGGGGAAAAGTCCTGGTGAGTGAAGCCAGGCAGTCGGACAAGTCCTGGTGAGTGAAGCCAGGCAGTCGGGAAATCCTGGTGAGTGAAGCCAGTTGAAAATCCTAGTGAGTGAAGCTAGGTGAAAGGTAAAAGTCCTAGTGAGTGAAGCTAGGCAGTTTGAAAGTCCTGGTGAGTTAAGCCGGGCAAGGGAAAATCCAGATGGATCAAGGGTGATCGAACATCTGGTGTTGGGAAGTCCAAGTAGATCAAGGGAGTGATCGGATACTTGGCACGAAGAGGAAAGTCCAAGTGGGTCAAAGGGATTGACCGGACACTTGGTGGGGAGTCTTAGCAGGTCAAGGGAGTGACCGGATGCTAAGCATGATGTACCAATAGGTCAAGGTTGATCGGATATTGGTTTGGAAGGTTTGAGACTTGGTTTGGGCAAAAACCAAGCTCTGGATCGGTCTGCAGATCGATCCAGTGTATCTGATCGGTCTGCTGACCGATCAGATAACAAACAGAAGGCACGCATCGATTCTGTGAGCTTACTGATCGGTCTGCAAGACCGATCAGGCGATATCCTGATCGGTCGGCATGACGATCTTGAGGAGTGCGAGGAACCGCACTCAATAAGCCCTGATCGGTCAGCAGACCGATCAGGCCATACCCTGATTGGTCCCCACGACCGATCAGAGCACGATCAGTAGCTAGCGGAGTCCGGGAGAAAGCGCTGATCGATCTGTGGACCGATCAGGGCACTAGCCGTTGCGACGCAACGACTATATTCCTTCGTGTTTTTCTTCGCAGGTATAAAAGAAGCTACAGGGCTTCGTTGCTGTAACTGCTTCCTCCTTAGAACTTCTATTCTTGTGCTCTAGAGCTTCTGCTCTTACCTGCCATCAGAGCTTTGCTGAGCTCCTCGCAGCTGAAGCTTCGCGTGAGCTTCTCGACTGGATTTTCGTCAGCTGCTGCTTCATCACTCCAGTCAACAAGAAAGGCAAGCAAGTGTTTCATATTGTCTTTTGCTTTCTTGTATCTATTGTACTCCTATCTTGCTTGTGCAAGAAACATTGTGGCGAGGTTTCTCCACCCAGAAGGAGTATATTGTATTAGCCGGTTCTCCGGGGACTCATCCACCGACGGATTGGTAGGCTTCGTCCACCTTACGGACACGCCGAGGAGTAGGAGTTCATCTCCGAACCTCGTTACATCATTTTGTTTGAGGTTTGTCTTCTTTTCCTTCGTTTCTACGTGTTATTTTCCGCTGCGCTAACCCTAGTGTGTAGAAACGCGACGATTTGGGGTCGGCTATTCACACCCCCCTCTCTAGCCTCCGTACGAAGGATCCTAACAAGTGGTATCAGAGCAAGGCGCGCTCTTCGTCGGATTAACACCCGTGGGAGCACAAGCTAGAGAATGGATCGACTCGGAGAAGACATCACGTTTCCACCCTTCTACGAGTGCTGCGACTTCGCGTATTGGAAGGTAAGAATGAGGTATTTTCTTATGACTAACCTTGAAAATTGGAGTTGTGTTCAATTAGGTTTCAAGCCTCCGATGGACAAGAAAGGAGAAACCCTAGAGAAGAAGGAGTGGAACAAGGAGCAAATCCACCAATCAACCATCAATGATGAGGTAACGAAAATCATTGAATTTTCTTTACCTAATGATATTTTGTGTAAGATAGGAGGATACAATAATGCCAAGGAGTTGTGGAACAACTTGGCCAAACTCCATGAGGAGAGCCCCACTTCAAGCCATGAAGAGGAGCCTAGTGAGCCAAGTAGCTCACATCGTGGAGGTGAGGAATTAGAAGTTGAGGGCTACTCAACATCTAAAGAAGAAGAGGAGGTGAGTTCTTCTTCAAGATCGGAGCACGAAGAAGAAGCTTCTACCTCCGGGAGGGATGAAGAAGAGAACATCCATCCATCCTCAAACCTAGGTAACTCAAGCATTTTAATTTCTAGCAAATTACACATAATGTGCTTTGAGTGTAGGGAATTTGGGCACTACAAGAGTAAGTGTCCAAAGAGGGTTAGGAAGTCTCCACCGGCGCCAAAGGTCAAGAAAGCCGGAGTCCCGATATGCAAAGGCAAAGAGCACGTGGTGTGCTTTCAATGCAAGCGAAGGGGACATTATCGGAGTCAATGTCCGAGGGGGAGGCAATCTCACAAGGACAAGAGACCGAGCACGTCGATAGGGGGAGCTAAGGCAAACCCTAAGGTAACATTTAAGGCACATTCTTGCAATAATAATAAGACTCATGCTAGTAGTTTTATTGCAATTGTCAAGAATGATAAGCATGATAATCTTAGGAATCAATATATGTGCTTAGGTGCCAAACATGTGAGCCTAGATAAGGATAACACTAGGAAAGCCAACCCTAGAATTAACTCATCTAAGGCTAAGGAAAACCTAGGTAGGAATCCCAAATCAACTAGACACATGCCTAGGAATGCCTCAAAGAACAATGACAAATTAAAACTTGAGGTATTAGAGAAGGAGAATCAAGTCTTGAGGTCAAGACTTGATACTTTGGAAGAGGCTCTTAAGAACTTGGAGAAGTCATCTCTAGGGTTTAAGGGTCAAAAACCAATGTCCAAGGACAAGAAAGGTTTGGGTCACAAACCTAAGTCCCAAGTGGTCAAACCCACTTATCATAATGTTCCATTCGATTATGGAACAAAATCTAGGGCTAGGAAGACCATCACCAAGGTCACAAGGGGAGTCACCCCTAGAGTTGATCTTGATGAGTCCCAAATGACCAAGGCTTTAAAGCCTAAGAGGGTCATTAGGAGGGTTGCTAGGGAAGTTATCCCTAGTGAATATTTAGTGAACCCAATGAGCTCAAATAGGTATTGGGTACCTAGGAGCATCTTCTCTACCCCATAGATGGGTTAGAGAGTGTCAACTCCGATTAGAAGGGTAGTTAACCCAACTTTGAGGAAATTGACACTCAAGGAGCATTTTCAAGGTTTTTGGGAACCTTTGAAAATGAAATGGAATATTTACTCCTTGGAAGAGTAAAATGTGCCATCATGAAAAATGATGATGTTAATTTCAATTGGCACAATTTGGGTAAATCTAGAGAACTCTTGAGGAAAAATGAAACATGCCAAGATTTGAGGATAAATTTGATCTTTAAGTGGCATGAATGAATCTAGAGTTCAAGAAGTGTCAAAATTAGGATTTTGGCATATTATCAAGGGTTAAAGCTTAAGTATTAGCTAAGGCTAAGGATACTTAGATAGGTAATCTAGGTATGTCTTATTCATGCTAAATCTTGCCATGATTGTTTGCCCTCACATGTCATGACATCATATTTAAGTTTATCTTTTGAAATGTCATGATAATGCTTAGGTTAGTTTTATGTCATGTTTATTTAAGTTCCAAACTTTATGCCATGACATCATGACATTGGCACATGCTTCTATTTATGATATTATTTCATGCCATGTCATCATCTCTTGCATTAATGATCAATTTAAATTGATTTAAGGATAGAAACACAATTTGATATTGAGATCAAATTGGTGTTTAGAAAATGCATGAGAACTTAGCCTAAGATGACCTAAACCCATATCTCACATCAAAATTGACTTGGATGTGTTTGATACACTTTAGATGTGTGTGAGATATTAGGATCATGAGTTAGGATCAAGGTGCATAGTTCTTGTACTTAGATGAGCCTAATTCAAGAAATTGGGGATCATAGGGAAAGCTTTTGTACAAGTCATGTACATTTAGCCCTAAGATTATGGTCCTAAATTAAAAGGTTTAAAATCATTTCAAAATTGATTTGAAAAACCTTGATGAAGCTTTTCTAGTGATAGCATTCATCATTGAGCAAATTGATACAAAGTTGAGGTAAACTTGAACTATTTCAAAGTTTTTGAACTTTGTATCAAGATTTGGAAATGGAAGTTATTTTCATCTAAAATTATTTTTCCATGATAGTATATGGTATGAGGAATGTATCCTCAAAATTTTACGATTTTTAGAATTTTCTGTAATTTTATGTGAGTTTCTGAATTTCTCCCAGGGAGAAAATCAGAAATCTCTGATTTCAGAGGCTGGATCGGTCACCGGACCGATCCAGAGAAGTCTTGATCGGTCACCGGACCGATCCAGAGAAGTCCTGATCGGTCTGGTGACCGATCAGTGACGATCCAGAAAGCAAGGATCGATTTGGGAATCGATCCAAGGGGTTCCTGATCGGTCTGGGGACCGATCAGGGCGTGCCAAATGCTGAATTTCGACTGTTTGTCTGAAATTGCAGCTCGGGAAGTTGGTATTTTAGATTTCTAAAGGTTTGAAACTCTCCAAGACATTGTTGGTGCAATGGTCAAGGGGGAGTTGACTTTTAGGGGGAGTTTTACCTATTAGTCAAGGAGGAGTTGACTTTTAGGGGGAGTTTTTACTTCTTAAGACTTTTGAGGATTAGTGATAAGGAATTGTCACTAAGTTGAGTGTTGAGTTTAGTATCAAGGGGGAAATTAAGGGTTTCAATGAAAGGTATGGGACTTTCATTAGGAAGAAACTCTTGACCTTGATTCCCTCTTTTTGATGTGTGTCAAAAAGGGGGAGAGATGTCCCAAGGGGGAGAGTGTAGGTTTTGGAAGAATGTTCAAGGAAGAACATTGGAAAACCTAAGTTAGGTTATCGGGTTAACCTAACTTGATTTTGGATTTTGTCAAACATTAAAAGGGAGAGATTGTTGGTGCAACCTTAGGTCAAGGTTGACCTGGTTGACCTGACTCGAGTTGACCTGACTCGAGTTGTGTTTTGATGTTTGACGATGTTTGACGAGAAGAGAGTTGTATTCTTGATGTTTGACAAGAATAGGTGTTTGGGAGATTGTAGGTGCAACCTTAGGTCAAGGTTGACCTGGTTGACCTGATTCGGGAAAAGTCCAAGCAGGAAGCTTGGCACGCGAAAAGTCCAAGTACGGAGACTTGGCACGGGGAAAAGTCCAAGCAGGTAGCTTGGCACGCGGAAAGTCCAAGTATGAAGACTTGGCACGGGGGAAAGTCCAAACAGGGAGTTTGGCACGGGGAAAAGTACTCCTGGTGAGTGAAGCCAGGCAGTCGGAGAAGTCCTGGTGAGTGAAGCCAGGCAGTCGGGAAATCCTGGTGAGTGAAGCCAGGTGAAAATCCTAGTGAGTGAAGCTAGGTGAAAGGTAAAAGTCCTAGTGAGTGAAGCTAGGCAGTTTGAAAGTCCTGGTGAGTTAAGCCGGGCAAGGGAAAATCCAGATGGATCAAGGGTGATCGAACATCTGGTGTTGGGAAGTCCAAGTAGATCAAGGGAGTGATCGGATACTTGGCACGAAGAGGAAAGTCCAAGTGGGTCAAAGGGATTGACCGGACACTTGGTGGGGAGTCTTAGCAGGTCAAGGGAGTGACCGGATGCTAAGCATGATGTACCAATAGGTCAAGGTTGATCGGATATTGGTTTGGAAGGTTTGGGACTTGGTTTGGGCAAAAACCAAGCTCTGGATCGGTCTGCAGACCGATCCAGTGATACGCTTGTGTATTTGATCGGTCTGCTGACCGATCAGATGACAAACAGAAGGCCATCGATTCTGTGAGCTTACTGATCGGTCTGGGGACCGATCAGCATGGAGCCTGATCGGTCTGCAGACCGATCAGGCGATATCCTGATCGGTCTGCCGACCGATCAGGTGACGATCTTGAAGAGTGCGAGGAACCGCACTCAATAAGCCCTGATCGGTCAGCGGACCGATCAGGCCATACCCTGATCGGTCAGCAGACCGATCAGGCCATACCCTGATCGGTCCCCACGACCGATCAGAGCACGATCAGTAGCTAGCGGAGTCCGGGAGAAAGCGCTGATCGATCTGTGGACCGATCAGGGCACTAGCCGTTGCGACGCAACGGCTATATTCCTTCGTGTTTTTCTTCGCAGGTATAAAAGAAGCTACAGGGCTTCGTTGCTGTTATTGCTTCCTCCTTAGAACTTCTGTTCTTGTGCTCTAGAGCTTCTGCTCTTACCTGCCATCAGAGCTTTGCTGAGCTCCTCGCAGCTGAAGCTTCGCGTGAGCTTCTCGACTGGATTTTCGTCAGCTGCTGCTGGTGTGAAGCTGCTGCTTCATCACTCCAGTCAACAAGAAAGGCAAGCAAGTGTTTCATATTGTCTTTTGCTTTCTTGTATCTGTTGTACTCCTATCTTGCTTGTGCAAGAAACATTGTGGCGAGGTTTCTCCACCCAGAAGGAGTATATTGTATTAGCCGGTTCTCCGGGGACTCATCCACCGACGGATTGGTAGGCTTCGTCCACCTTACGGACACGCCGAGGAGTAGGAGTTCATCTCCGAACCTCGTTACATCGTTTTGTTTGAGGTTTGTCTTCTTTTCCTTCGTTTCTACGTGTTATTTTCCGCTGCGCAAACCCTAGTGTGTAGAAACGCGACGATTTGGGGTCGGCTATTCACACCCCCCTCTCTAGCCTCCGTACGAAGGATCCTAACAACCCCCCCCTTAGGATTTTTCCCTGCCTAACCGCAGTTAGGACTTTCCTGAAACCTTATTTAACCATGTTAGATAACAAGGAATCTTAACTTTGAATCCCTTTGCCATTATCAAAACCGAGGTTCGATCGTCGGATGCTTACTGCACCAACAAATGATTGGTTGAGGCGCATGTACAACATCAAGGAAAAATAGGCTTTGGGATATGGATGACAAATGTTTTGCGCGGATATGACTACAACCCAAAGAAGTGAGAGCATGAATAGTATTGTGAAAAAGTATGTCACTTATAAACATAAATTTTTAGACTTCTTCAATCACTTCCAAAGACTCCTTGATGATCGTCAATATGAAGAATTAAAAGATAATTTCAGATCAAATACAATCGTTCCATATTTAATGTTTTCAATTGAGATTTTAAAACATACTAGTGAAATATATACTTTTGAGGCATATAAGTGTTTTTAACAGGAGTGGTGCATATCTCATGATTCTAGTCTAGAGATTGTTGAGGATGTTGATACATTTATAAAATATAAAATTACTCCTCACAAAAAGAGAAATCATCATATAATTACACTTGATAAGAAGTGTGAAAAATTTGAGTGTAGCTGTAGAAAATTTGAATTTGCTAGAATTTTGTGTTCTCATATTCTGAAAATATTTATATGAAAAATATCATGAAGATCCCTAGTGAGTATGTATTGAAAAGGTGGACAAGAAAAGCAAAAATTGGATATTTTGAAGTTAATGATTCAATGGCCAATAATGCTAGTTTGGATCCAAAATTAATTCAAAACATGTGATACAAAGAGTTGTGTGGGTTGAATGTTCAATTGGTTACTAAGGCAGCGGAAAGGGATGACACTTACAAATTTGTTAAAGATGATATGTTGAGCTTGTGTAAGATGGTGGATGATAAGTTGCAAGTTAATGAATCAAATGTCCAATAATCAAATGTGAGCCAAGCATCCTGGGAATTTGATTATGGTGAAGGGAACTCTACAGGAGTGAAAGGGATTAAAATGAAGAACAAAACGGTGTCAAGTAAGAGGTTGAAAGGTGGGTTAGAGAAGATTTCAAGGAAAAGAAAAGCAGCGAGGAAAACAAATCAAGCTTCAACAATTGTAATAGTTTCTATTCCATTACTTCGCAAATTTTGTTTATTTGGTATTATTTATTGTTAAATTTGAATAACTTAAATCATTCTATTTTTTTTATAACACAGGATGTACATCAAACTATTTCCAGTGTGGCTAGCATACAATGTGACCGGATCAATTATCAAGTCGGTGTTTGTTTTACTTATGTTAATCTAAGATATTTTATGTTATAACTATCTAAGATTGTATTTTATTTTTTTGTTTTATCCTATAAATTATGTGCCAACAATTGGTAGCTCTATTGGTAGTTTCAATATGACTGAGCCTCAATTTCCACAATTATTAGCATCACAACTTTCTCAGGTATATATACTTGGCTTAGTGTCTTGTGAAATTAGCAAAGTATGGTTTACAGATCTTTAACTGACAATCTTGTTTGGTTTCACATAGGCCTTAGATACTAGTACATGTTTGCTGATCTTGTTTTGTTTCAATTTAATTGATCTAATATCTATAATAGTATTGTAGTCTTGCATAGTCAACATAGAGTTTTATGGAAAGATAGAATTCACGTATTGACCCCTATAGTTGGAATTTTCATAGGCCTGATGTGAACTTCTGCCCAATCTATCTTTTGTTAACTTCCTGACTTCGTAACATGTTAACTTCTGCCCAATCTATCTTTTGTTTAATAGTTTGTAGTTGTTTACTGTTATATGTGCAATTCCCATTTGTGGAGTTTGCTGGACCACCTCCTGCGGCCTACTCTCCTTAGACATCAACAATCTTGTATGCGTCTATATCTATTTATATGTGCACTTGAAATGCTAGTTAATCTATTGATATGATTTCCTTTCTTGACAGGTTCCAAATTCTTTGGGAGTCATTTTGGCTTTTGCCCAACTGGTCCTCATGCTTGTTACTATAGATCCACACCGAAAAAGGAAGACAATGCTGAGATTGAACTATCTGTTTAACATTTTAAGCTTTCACAAATTTTCTGAAAACTCTTACATAACTTTCTAAATTATTGCATCCCTCTTTTGGCAATGGAGATGTGTTTACTTTTTGTTTGAAAAATGTTGTTAGTTTATGAAGATTGAACTCTTACAAATTTTCTTGCTCCTGGTTTGATGGTTCTGATGTATCTTAGTATATATATATATTTGAAGAATGTAATGGACTATTCGGTGTAAGAAATATTGCAAAAGAATTAGATATAATAGTTATTCTTGTAGATTAAATGTTCCATGAGTGTAAAGTAAAGATAGAACAAGAAAAAAATATTCTTTATTTGATAAATGTTTTCTGTTTAATTAATTCCATTGTCTATTTTTAAATACACTAACATACATGTGCAAGAAATGACATGAAAGTGCAAGATACAAGTGAGAAAGTTTCTCTTAATTGTAGCAAAACACTTAATAGTTGTTTGCAATTCCTAAAAGCAGTTGTAAACAGTTTGCCTAAAATCAGTCACGCCTTCATATTATGTGGCAACAGCAATTCCACAAGTAATCAGCTGTGCCAGTAAATAACCCTATTAGGCCAACAGATGCAATTCTCCATCATCACAAAGAGGAATTTGTTTGATACTAAAGTAAATAAATGAGAACTATATTGGCTAAACATCCTTGGAGGATTCAGAGACCATATATAACTAACAACTTGAGAGAGATATAGTTGAGAATTATCACAACATGAGATTATACAAGCATATGGCTATGTGGGGGCATATGCAAGGTGGTGAAGCACTGTATGCAGACATGCTACTACATGAAACAAATTTTCTACAATGATAACGAGGAGTGTTAATTTGTTTATAATCCTAGTACTTAACTACAGTTGTCGTCCCTTGAATGCGCTTTATCCAATCTGAACTGTAAAGGATTACAAATTTTGCCTCGATGATAATTCTCTATGCTTTATCTTTTCACCATTCAATCCTTTCCATCCTTATACAATGATGCTTTATTTGATATTTTTTTTACAGTGCACAGATTTTTAAGATGATATTGTTAGATATTGGGGCCTAAATGGACCAATACGATTTTGAGGAGGAAAAATCGGAAGCCATCAATTGTTGAAAGTCGTAATTGACTTCAAAATTGAAATCTACGTTTCGCGTAGATAGATTTAGACTATTAATTTGCTCAAAACCGATTAAGGGTGAATGAGAAATTAATGTTCAAAGTCGGCCCAAAATAACGTTGGTTATTCATTAAGGAAATGCAAGGGAGAATAGTCCCACATCGGAAATTTCCGATGTGCATTCCTTACTTATTAATGATGTTGAGTTATTGGAGTTAACTCAGAAAAGTACCAGGTACTCTCTGCTCAGGGGCGAGCAGGTGCTCGCACCTGTGAGCCCGCCACCCGCCACGTGCGCAATGGGCGCTTTGTAGGCGCACTTTGAGGAGCTTAAATTTATGCTCCAGGTGACATTGCAGTGCCTACATGGCACTCGGGTGACGTGTCAGGATAGTACCTGACATGGCAGTGCCTATGTGGCATCCTCGTGGGGAAGCATCGGATCAATGGATCCAGATCCGATGGCTGATAGATCTGAGGGTCACAACTCTTAGATATGATGGATGAGATTAAAGGGGCTATGTGAAGGGTTATAACTCTACAGTCCGGACGGCCCAGATTAATCCACCCAAAGGTCACACCCCTCCCTAAAGCCTCTTCCTTCTGTATAAATAGAACCCTCCAGATTGGAATCAAATCACTCAACTTAATCTTCTCTTCCTCAAGTATTCACTCACTCATCTTGTGCATTCAAGAGTCCAAGAAGCCTACGAGAAGGTTCGCTGGTCTCGGAAGTCGGAGTGCTACGATTCCGAGACGATTGTCGTCGTTGTATCTTGGGAACGAATTGCAACAATCCGTTAAGCACCGTAGCGGAGCAATATCGTTTACGGAGATAGTGTCTAACACTAGCCTCGACGATCAGTTTGCATACTCCGGAATTTACCGGAACCAACAGATATAGTTCGACATATTGCTCTACAATTGTCCAATAAAAGCTACTGAGAGCCTTTGCTGAAAACAACTAAAAAATATTATGTCAAGAAACAAACAAACAAATAACTTAAAAATCTACCTCAGCCCTCCCAAGCATAATAGGCTTCTTAGCCAACAATTCTACTAAAATACAATCGACACTCCACAGGTCAATTCCCACACTGTAATCCATGGCTCCCAAGAGCAACTTTGGGGCCCGATACCAAAGAGTTACTACTAAATTAGTCACAGGATGCTACTAACTGAGCTAAATGTCATTAGTAAGGTTCATAACTCCAAGTTAACAAATGCATAACAAACCACTATAAAAAATATAAGATAACTAGTTCACTTTATATAACAAAACAAGTTACATCATTTAGAGTTACATTAAAATGTCAAGTTACATTACAAAATAAGTTACATCAACCACATCCCTATTATCATAATCCAGGTACATACAACTACAACGATAACAATTCTAAATTTCCTATTCAATGAACGTATTTCATCATTAAACTGCATAATTACATTATTGTTGTTCCCATCACCCAGAACATCATTGTATTCAACAGCACCCTATAGCTAATACTTTTCTCCAATTCACTAATCTGCAACATTAATTTTTTATTATTCCTCTTCAATTCATTAATAATTGTCTTACTTTTTTCTGACGGTTCTGGGTCATGCCATAAGAAGAAGTCACATCCTCTTTTTTGAATTTTAAATAAACTTAATTAAAACTCAATAATTAAGAAACTCACAACACCATGTTGGTATAATGAAAACTTACTCTAAAATTTGGACATGAAAAAAATCATCGTCTTGGGTTGGATTTCGTCCATGATGTCTGGAGAATAGCTCGTAACCTACAATAACATAATATGTGGGGAGCTTCACATTGCTCTGTTGGTTAGTCTTAGGAAAACATACCGGTTCCACTGTATAAATTTTTTTGTACAAGTGTCGAACCTTTTCTTAAAAATAACCTATTGTGTTCTTTAGAAGTTAAATTAGGAATCATAGACAGAACTTAACATCATTGATTCCAAATTTAACTTATCTGTTCTTAATGGTTTAGATTTGAATCGCAAGCGAAACTTAACACTATTGATTCAAATCCACCTATGTTATTAATTCCATTAAATATTAATTTCCAAAATTAGCTTCCAGGACTGCATGGCGAGGCACATGACCTTCTTGGATATGAGAGCAACCACCACTAGGGATGTAATCGAGCCGAGCCGAGCCGAACTCTTGGATGTTTGAGCTTGACTCATTTATAATCGAGCCGAGCTCGAGCTTTATTTAACGAATATATTCATGGCTCACGAGCTTATTTGAGCATTTATCGAGCCTAAACGAGCTTAATAAATATAAATTATAAATTTAAATATTCATTAAAAAAACTAAATTATATATTTTTAAAAAATTATAATATTCTTGTTAAAATTTATAATTTTTTTCTAATAAATAAATTTAATATATTTATCTATGTTTTTCATTAGTAGAGTGTAAAATCTATGAATTAAATATCAAAACTATTATTTTTTTATTTAAAAGTTGATTCATGAGCTTAACGAACATATTCACGAGCTAACGAGTCGAATATTGTGAAGCTTGAGCTTGGTTTGTTTATTTTAACGAGCCTCATTAAACGAGCTCAAACGAGCTTTTATTGAATCGAGCTTCGAATAGCTCACGAGCGGCTTGGCTCATTTACATCCCTAACCACCACCGCCTAGTCAAAGCCTTTTAAGGAAAGCTAATATTTAATTTCCTTAAATAACTCTAGGTTAACCAAAAAGAACAATCGAATCACAAATTCGAAAAAGAAGAAAACACAAACTCGAAAAATAAATTCGATAAACTAGATCTAATTGCCTCTTGTATTTAGAATTCTTACAAAGAAAATAACTAGTATGATGCAGAAGAAAATTACTAGTTATACCTTCTCTTTGTAAGTTAATGACCTCGAGATCTTCTGCCGTATTCCTCGCCTCTCCTTGGACGTCGTGTGGGCGACGATCCTCCAAGATGAACACCACCCAAAAGTTTCTTCCTCTTCTTCTAAAATCTAGCCACCACCACCACCAAAGAGAAGAGAGCAAATGGGAAAAGAGAAGGGAGAGAGGGGCCGACCACCAAGAGATCACCAAGTAAAAGAATAAGAGTTGTGTCTCATGAACCCCCCTCACCCCTTCTTTTATATTACTTGCTCAAGGCAAATAAGGAAAAACTTTTTACAAAAAATAAAATCATCCTCTAATTTTTTCCTTTTCCCTTTTTATTTTTCCTTTTCTTTCCTCTTGATTGAATCAATCACCAATTTTGATTTTGTGATGATTTTATTATTTTTAATATGACCGACCACTTGCTTGGGCACCAAGCAAGGTGGTCAGCCACCTCATCAAGAGAAAAGGAAATATATTTTTTTAAAAAAAAAATTTACAAGAAGAAATTTTCTTATAAAATTTACAAGCTCTCTTTCCTAAAGTAGGAGTTAAAAAAGGAAAGTTCTAAAAATTAAAACCATGTTTTAAAATTTAAAATTTTCTTATAAAATTTCCTTTTTTAACATGATGATAGAAAATTTAAATTTTAAAACTTATCTTCCTTTTTCTTAAACCATGAGAATGGTTAAAAAAAATGAAAGTTTTAAAACTTTTAAAACTCTCTATTAAAACATGTGGCCAAATTCAAATAAGGAAAGTTTTTAAAATTAAAATCTCTTTTTTAAAACTTATAGTTTTCTACAAAGAGAATATTTTAAAAATTCAAAAACAACCCTCCTTGTTTGAATATTGTGGCCGACCCCTTCATGCTTGGTCACCAAGCAAAGGACCGACCCCTATAGAAGAGGATGTGGCCGACCCTTGCTTGGTCACCAAGCATTGGACCGGCCCACTTCTTGGACACCAAGAAGAGCCTTACATTTGGATGAACTTAAGGCTATAATGAGGCTACGACAGGGACCTAGAGGAGAAATTGATTTTGACCTTCCGATGAGCTTGAGTATCCCATGTTCGCCCCGAACACACAACTCAAGTTCATCGATAATAACTCATTCCACTAGAGAGTTATTATCGCACTACCGCACCAATCCCAAATTACATTATGGGCTCCTTCTTATCATGAGTGTGTTAGTCTCCCTGTGTTTAAGATTACAAATGTCCACTAATTAAGTAAGTTACTAACAACTTACTTAATTAATATCTAGCTCTAAGAGTAGTACCACTCAACTTCATTATCATGTCGGACTAGGTCCACCTGCAGGGTTTAACATGATAATTCTTATGAGCTCCTCTTGGGGACATTCTCAACCTAGATAATTAGGACATAGATTCCTTCTATAATCAACAACACACACTATAAGTAATATCATTTCCCAACCTATCGGGCATATTGATTTATCGAGCTAAACCTCACCCTTTGATAAGTCAAAGAAATAAATTTTAAATATATATGCTTGTTATTATATTAGGATTAAGAGCACACACTTCCATAATAACTAAAGTCTAGTTCTTTTACTAAGTCACTACAAAAAGAACTTACCTAAATAGTCATACTCAATACACTTAAAGTGTATCAGTGTAATTTATTAGTCAAGATAAACTAGTACTTAATTACACTACGACTATTCTGATGGTTTGTTCCTTTCCATCTTAGTCGTGATCAACTGTTTATAATTTATAGAGAACCGATAACATGATCTTCTGAGTGTGACACCATACTCCATGTTATCTACTATATAAATTAATTGAACAATTACATTTAACAAATAAATACAGATATTGACCAATGTGATTCTTTTATTTCAAAAATAAATGTTTACAAAAGCTAAGCTTTTAGTATACACTCCAACATGCTCGTCGTTCATGCGTCGTCGAGTGAAAGATAATGCTGATGAAGAGCCGGCTGCCATGATTTTTCTTTCGTTTTACCTAAACAACACCAATTTATGTAAAAGACATAAATTTGACTAAAGCATATAAATTTCGATGGAAAAGCTAACAACAGTCCCCAACATGCATAAAATGTCTCAATTTTGTCAAAAAATTATAACGCTCACAGAAACTTCCACTTTCTCCCATGTCATGTAATCTACAAGTGAGCACATTCCCTTAGTGTAACTCTATCTTTTGTTGAAATTACTTTTAAGCTATGTCTAAACTTTGCAAACACATTAATAACAAATTTTATTGTACAACGTCTATAAGATGACATCAAAGATGCTTAGATGAGAGTAAACAGGAGGAAAATAGTTTTTTCCTAGAAGAATTGCATCACACTGTTACAAAAACTAAATTAAACATCCAACAAAACATAATAACGAAAACGCAGGGGCATATTATTATTTTCTCTTCAAATAATTTGATGAATCCAAAAGCTGAACTTTTGGACTTTCATAGTCTACTTTTTTTGAAGTGTGAAATAAACAAATTCATCCAACACACTTCTTTTATCTATCCTACACATGTAAACCAAGAAATATATCAGCTCTTCATAAGAAGTAATAACAACTTCCCTCATCATTATCACACTCTCAAAGCTTAGTGTTAAGTGAAAACAATGTAATGCAAATTGCATTTTGGGATACACCAGAATTTGGAACTTAGAATAAAGAGCCTTTTAGAAGTGCAAAATGAATACAGTCATCCAACTGGATATGAAGCATCGGAAACACTTATAGTAATATCCGACCAATGAGTACTTTTAAGTTAGAACTTCAATATGAAATTATAGAGGCCGAGGAATCTGAGATGAGATTAGGGTAAAATAATATCGCAAATTAGCCCTAACGACGACAGAGGTCGGATCTCGAGAGGTGAGATTAGGGCTTCGTCGCGTTTCTGCGTTTTCTACGTGGTGCGAGCACTGAGTCGTCACCGGCGGATCGCTAGATTTTGATCACAAGAGGAGCGCGAGAGGACGCGGTAAGGGCTCAGGGATGCCGACGGAGGTGTCGGGTCGCGAGAGGTGAGGTTAGGGCTCCGTCACGCTGTTCTGCGTTTTCTGCGTGGTGTATGCACGTGATTTACACGTGATTAACCTTTTTATATGAGTTTTGTGATCCAGAGAGGGGCCAGGGAAGAACAGGTCCAGAGGATCCATGCTGATGCCTATGCCTATCCTGAGAGGAGATCCTCTGGACCGCTTTTTGCGATTCAGAGGATGCTCCCTTTCCATGCATTGATTGGAATGCATGGTCCCCACCTATTTTATAAGTGAGGACTATACATCCCCACTAATGAGCACATATCTCCAGGATCACTTATTTTGTGGTACAGGGGATGTGTCACTCGTATTTGTGGTCAGATCACGGGCGCGATCAAGCAGCAAATGGTTGCGATCCCTTTCTGGGTTCATCGTCCCCATCAAATTATAGTTTTTGTTCAGAGCGGGCGGCCAGAGGCCGCCCGAAGGCTTCCGGTGGTGGATAAGTGGCCAGGTTATTAGGCGCTGAGTGAGGGTGGCCTCCGACCGCCCCCTCCGAACAAAAACTATAATCTGGTGGAGACGGTAAACTCAAGAAGGGATCACAACTATTTGCGACCGGATCACGACCATGATTCGACCGTAGATACGAGTGACACATTTCCTGGACCACAAAAAGTGGTCCAAGAGATCTTACCTCCCCACTAATACATTCAAAAAGAATATTTTTTGGAATGTAAAAATGATCTAGAGGATCCGGCCTGACCTATCCTTATCGACAAAACTGCTTTCCTCGTGATTTATTTTGAAAAAAAAAAAGATAAACAAATAATTTAAAACTTTTTTATTTAGTGTAATTAAAACAAAAGAATACCTGATTATAGTTTTTTTTTTTTGCATTTCAGTACTGCTCTTGACGACGATAATCTTATTCTACACCGAGAGGTCACTTTATTCGCACTCGCACTCGCACTCGCACTCGCACTCTCTCGATTTTTCTTCTCCGCCTATAAATTCTTTCGGTTTGCTTCTTTTAGCTGCACTGCGAGCTGTCTGCCATGGCTTTTTCCGCCTCCTCTTTTGCGATGCTCTTATCTATTTTGTTCTTGTCGGTCTTCTTCGTGGCGAAGCAGTCGACGGCGCAGTTCCCGCCGATGGACTTGACGGTTGTGAACAACTGCCCCTTCCCGCTGTGGCCGGCCATCCAGCCTAACTCCGGAAGCGATGTCCTTGAGGGCGGCGGCTTCTTCCTCCCCTCCCTTTCTCACCGCACCTTTCCCGCGCCGACCCACCCCTGGTCTGGTCGCATCTGGGCCCGTACTAGCTGCGTCGGCGGCGCCGACGGCCGCCTCTCTTGCGCCACGGGCGACTGCGGCGGCCGCTTCTCGTGCGGCGGCCTCGGCGGCGCGGGCCCCACCGGCCTCGCGCAAATCACGCTCCACCACGGCGGCGGGCGCGACCTGACGTCCTACGGCGTCAGCCTCGTCGACGGGTTCAACGTGGCGATGACGGTGACGCCGCACGAGGGGAAGGGGCGGTGCCCGGTGGTGGGCTGCCGAGTGGACCTTCTAGCGACGTGCCCAGCGGTACTGCAGGTGAGGGCCCCCGCCGGCGGCGGACGCGTGGTGGGGTGCAAGAGCGGCTGCGCGGCGTTCGGCACCGACGAGCTCTGCTGCCGGAACCAATTCAACAGCCCGAGCACCTGCCGGCCGAACACCTTCTCGGAGTTCTTCAAGCGCGCATGCCCGGCCACCTTCACTTACGCCCACGACAGCCCGTCGCTGACCCACGAGTGCGCCGCCCCGCGCGAACTCAAGGTCATCTTCTGCCATTGATGAGCGATCGACTCGCCGGGGATGAATAAGAAGTTAATTAGTAGACGCTGTTGTTTAATCTGCTATTACTGGAATAATTATTAGTTTAATCAGCGATTAGCGTAAGACTGTTGTCGTTGTGGTCTTTGGTTTTGGTTTTCTGTTCTATAATGAATTGGTCTCGTTGCTAGCTAGCTAATGAATTGGTTTACGTGCTTTAAAGATCGTGTTAAGAATTTCAACTTGCCCCCTCTAAATACTTGTTTTACACCAAGCGTTTCACATGACGCCCGTTGATAATAATTAAAAGTAGAACGTTCTTTTAATGAATTGGTCTCGTTGCTAGCTAATGAATTGGTTTACGTGCTTTAAAGTCCGTGTTAAGTTTGAGATTAGTGGAAGAGCTGCAACGGAACTGCAAAAAGAATTTCAGCTTGCCATATCTAAATACTTGTTTTACACCTAAGGGTGCGTTTGGTTCAAGTCATCATATATAACCTTGGTTATGTGATTACCAGGTAATCACATAACCAAGGTTATAGAGAATAAAACATAACCAAATGTTGTTTGGTTCAACTTAGGTAATGAAACAAAAACTTGTTTGTTTGAAGGTTTTAATGAATACCCTAATTTAATATTTTACCGTATTACCCTCAGTTACAAAACCAACTATACATAATAATAATCATAATATTATTATTATTATTATTTATTTTTTTAATGTTTTTTTCTTTTCTTTTTCCTGTATATTTTTTTACTTTTTTATGTTTTTTTTTTATTTTTTAATGTTTTTATATTTTTATATTATTTATATTTATATTTTTTTATTTTTTTACATTTTTTAAATTTTAATTTTTATTTATTTATTTTATTTTTAATTTTATTTTTATTTTTAAATTTTTTATAATTTTTTATAATTTTTAAAATTTTTATTTCTTTTAAAAATTTTTAAAAAATTTTATATTTTTTATTTTTTAAATTTTTTTTAAAATTTTTAAAATTTTTTAACATTTTTAAAATTTTTAGTTTTTATTTTTAAAATTTTTATTTTTTTTATTTTTTTAAATTATTTATTTAAAAAAATAAATTTTTAAATTTTGTAAAACATTTTTTTATTTTTTTTACATTTTTTCTCTTTTTTTCATGTTTTTTCTTATCGAAGGGTATTTTTGGTAAAAAATATTCGTTAACCCTAGAATCAACAAAAACCTTAGTTTTCTGAGGTTTTCCGATTCCGGGCTGCATGACCCTTTTGCTGACGTGTCGGGCATGGAACATTACTTGGGAATCATCGAATACCTAAACCAAACAAGGTTTTTGTTGATAACCTTGGATGGATAACCAAGGTTATTAAGAATAACCCCGAACCAAACATACCCTAAGGGTTTTACAGGACGCCCGTTGATAATAATTAAAAGTAGAACGTTCTTTTAATTTTCTGATTTTTCTTAGGATCTCAAACATTGATGAGACAGTTTAAGTAAAATTACAACGATCTTCGAAAATGCTGAAGAAAATAATTCAATTTTGTCGGGGGTATTCTGTTAAGGTGCAAAATGAATTCGCAGAAACTTTGATGATTAAACTGTATATATATATAAATAGATAAAGTTAAAAAAATGGCAAAGGCACGGGAAAAAGAACGCACTGGGGAGAACGTGATCTGTCAGCAGTCTGCTGTAGTACGTGGAAATGCGTCGCCTCGATCCGTGGGAAAGTTGTCGTTGCATGGAATGGAGGGAAAATTTGAAGTAACGTGGACTGGCCACAAAAATCAAATCGGAAAACGTTCACATACTTCCCATTATCTCAAAAGAGTTCGTATTTTACATATAAAGAAAAAGCATAAAGGGGAAACAAACGAAAGAGCCATGTGGGTTTGTGAGCTCTTAATGATAAATATATACTTATGTTTGAAGAGTTTTGAAGTTAATAACGTGTGGAATATATGTATAAAAGAGAAGATTTTCAGAGTGGAGTGGTGTGTGACAAATTGTTTATCGTATTGTATTTGCTCAAAGTTATTAGTTTTTGGCTAAAAGATGAGTTAATTAGGGTATTTTGCTTGGTGGAGAGGTTAGAAAGAAAATTGACAAGGTATTGTGAAAACCTTGATTGATATCAAGTTATGGTGTGATAGGATACTTAAAAAGCAAAGTAAGTGATATATTTGAGTGATATGCATATCTATTTAGGTTTTTTTATATTATTTTTCTTTGAAAACTCAAATCAATCTAGTATACTGTGCTAAGGGCATCTTCAATTGTGAGAATTCTAAATCAAATTTTTATGGTCTCCAATTTAGCACATCAATGCCACATAAAAATCATAAAAAATTACTATTCTCCCTGTTATTAAAAATCTCCCAATAATTTTTTGTGGGATTTATGCTATCAAATCATACATATTTATTAATTATTTTTTCATTTAATATCAATATGATCCCACTCACATTCTCAATGTTGAGAGAAGCACTTTCATTACTTTTCTTAAAATAAAAACCTTAAACCTCATGGCCATAATGGTTTGAGCTTTTTTTTTTTTTCCATAACCCTCTTTAAAATTTTACATTGGAGATACCTTTTCTTATAGCCCAATTGGGTAAGACTAAACCTTAATTGCAATCTTCGGGAACTCATAATTCATCTCAACTCCCTAATTTTATTTTTCTTCTTATCCCTTAAGTTTGTTTCTCATTTGAAGGTCTATTGGATTTCATCGTTTCATCCCGTCTCATGTTTTAATTCCTTTTATATTTTGATATACCTAGGGGATCCTGCTCGAGTCAACCAATTGAATTCGTCTAGATCAACCAATTCACAACTCACTCGGGCTAACTCATAGTCAGCATACAGATAACATATTTATATCATACCTTGGGAGATAGTTAGGTTATATATCCGAGGAAGATCCGTTAAAATGTATAACTTGTTGGGACCTTAATGCTGGCTAGAGGGGAGTGAATAGTCGATCGCTCACGACGTTAGCTTCTTATACTTGTTAGCACAGCGGAATATAAAACAAACTATAAGTACTAATGAAAGCTAACCCTAGAAGATTATAACGACAAGAAGAACAAACCAAAATACACGTTGCGTTTAACGTGATTCAGAAAAGATGCTCCTACTCCATGGTTATTTGTAAGGTGGGCTATCCCTATCTGTCGATAGATGATTCCCTGACAAACTCTGACTAGTTCAATCCTCCTTGTCGGTGGAGAAACCTCACTACAACTCGATCAAGATATCTTAGATTACCTCTGAGCTTGGGAGACTCTATTAAGGGTTAACCACCTCTAATTTCATCACCCAAGCCAGCCACCCTAAGCTCTATTAAATAGAGCTCGGGAGAAAAACACCAAGCTATTTTCCCATTACCAATCAACTGGTAAAGAGATCAGTCGACTTCCCTCGTGTGGAATTCGATCGTTACATGCTAACGGCTCGATACCAGTCGACTGGTGCCAGAACCAGTCGATTGACCCGCTTCGGTTGAGAGAACAGAAGCATTCTGTTCTCTCCCCAATCGACTGGTACATACACCAGTCGACTGATACATACACCAGTCGACTAGTAAACCCTAAACATAAGGTTTACCCCAAGTACATTCTCTTAGTACTCGTCCTCGCACACAATCTTGACCTTGCCTTTTAGTCTCCTCCATCAATCTTGCGTCCCTCAGATGCTTCCTCATCCTTCACGCTTTGCCTTCAGGAGTTTCCTTCGACCTTGTCCTTATTGTTAGAGTGTATACTAAAAGTCTAGCTTTTTGTAAATATTTATTTTTAAAATAAAGAATCACATTGGTCAAATGTCTACATTTATGCTAAGTGTAGTTGTTCAATTAATTTATATTGTAGATAACATGGTGTGTGGTGTCACACACAGAAGATCATGTTATCAATTCATTATAAATTATAAACAGTAGCTCACAACTAAGATGGAAAGGAACAAACCATTAGAACAGTCATAGTGTAATTTGGTATTAGTTTATCTTAACTATACAATTATACTAGTACACTCAGAGTGTATTGAGCTGGACCATTTAAGGTAAGTTCTTTTTATACTGACTGAATAAAAGAACAAGACCTTTGTTATTGTGGAAGTGTGTGCTCTTAATCCTGATATAATAACAAACACATATATCTAGTATTTATTTCTTTGATTTATCAATGGGTGAGATTTAGCTTGATAAATCAAGAGACCCGATAAGTTGGGAAATAATATTATTTATAGTGTGTATTGTTGATTATAGAAGGAAATTGTGTCATAGTAATCTAGGTTGATGATGTCCCCAAGAGGAGCTCATAAGGATTGTCATGTAAACCCTGCAGGTGGACTTAGTCCGACATGACGATAAGGTTGAGTGGTACTACTCTTGGAGCTAGATATTAATTGAATTATCAGTAACTCATTTAATTAGTGGATATTCTATATCTTAAACACAGAGACTAACACACTCATGATAAGAAGGAGCCCAAAATGTAATTTGGGATTGATGCGGTAGTTCAATGAATTATTATTAATGAAATTACGTTGGGTGTTCGGGGCGAACACGGGAAGCTTAATTTCATCGGGAGACCAAAATCAATTCCTCCTCTTGGTCCCTATCGTAGCCTCTTATTTATAAAGTATTATACCCATCTATACCCACCTTAAGGTGGTCGACCAAGCCTAACTTGGAGCCCAAGCTAGGGCCGGCCAAACCAAGGTGAGTTGGTTTGCTTAGGTGGTCGGCCCTAGCTTGAACCCAAGCTAAGGTGGTAGCCGGCCACAATAAAAAATAAAAGGATTTTATTTTTAAAATCTTTTTTTATGTGGAAGCATGTTTTAAAAGAGAGTTTAAAATTTAAATCTTTCCACTTATAATTTTCTACAAAGGATTAAGAGAAAGGTTTGATTTCTTTCCTTATTTGTAGTCAAAAGGAAGATTTTAATTTTTTTATAAAACTTTCCTTTTTAAAACCATGCTCATGATTTAAAAGAAAGTTTTAAAAAAAATTATAAATCTTTCCTTTTATATCTTTCTATAGAAGATTAAGATAAAGATTTGATATCTTTCCTTATTTGTACATTGAAAGAAAGATTTTAATTTTGGAGAAAACTTTCTTTTTGTAATCATCCACATGTTTTAATAGAGAGATTTTAATTTATAAAAGTTTCATTTTATAACCAACCATGAAGGGAATTTTTAAAGAGAAATTTTATTTTAAAAAATTTCTGAAAACAAATTAGAAAGTTTTAATTTTGTATTTAAAACTTTCCTTGTTTGGAGCTCAAGGTGGTGGCCGACCATTGAAGTTTAAAAAGGAAATTGTTTTTTAAATTTTCCTTATGTTGGCAAGGAGAATAAGGAAGTTTTTATTAAAACTTTCTTTATATGCCAAGACTAAGGAATATAAAAGAGAGGGTTGGGGTGCCTTACCTCATAACCTAACATCTATTATTCCCTCTCTTCTCTTCCTTGGTGTGGCCGGCCCCTGGCCTTCTTCTTCTCTTCTTCTTTAGTGGTCGGCGGCACCCTCTCTTGGAGCTCTTGTGATGGCCGGATTTTGCTTGGAGAAGAAGGAGAGAAAGGAGGCTTTGTTCTAGCATCCCTTGGACCTTGAAGGTTGGTGGCCGAAACTTGCAAGGAGGAAGGTGGTGGTGGCTCTCGTCTTGGTAGATCGCCGCCCACACGACGTCCAAGATAAGAAGAGGAATATGATAGAAGATCAAGAAGTTGTTGCTTACAAAGAAAGGTATAACTGGTAATTCTATTCCGCATCATACTAGTTTTCTTTGTATAGATTTTAAAATACCAAACACAAGAGGCATATGATTCTAGGTTTCGAATTTGTGATTTGAGTTTGTGTTTTTTTTTATTTTTTCGAACTTGTGATTCGATTGTTCTTTTTGGTTAAACCTAGGGTTACTATAAGGAAATTAAATATTAAATTTCGTTGAAAGACTTTATCTAGGAAGTGGTGGATGCTTCCATACCCAAGAAGGCCTAGTGTCTCGCCATGTTTAACCTGGAAGTCGATGTCTGAAATTAATATTTAATTGAATTTATAACATGGATGGATTTGGATCAATAATGTTAAGTATCATTTGCGATCCAATTCTAAACCTCTAAGAACAAATAAGTTAAATTTGGATTCAATAATGTTAAGTTCTGTTTGTGATTCCTAATTTAATTTCTAAAGAACACAATAGGTTGTTAGGAATGATTCAGGACTTGTACAAAATTTTATACAGGAGAACCGGTACGATATTATGAGTATCAACCAACACTTATTGTTGGGTCTTCCATTGCCAAGAGGTTCCTCACCTTCGGGACGTCATCCTTTGCCAAGAGTTTCTCGCTTTGGGACTTCAACATTGCCAAGTCACACTTGGACTTACATTGCCAAGACTATATACTTAGACTTACATTGCTAAAACTCTACTTGGACTTTGCCTTTGCTAAGATCACACTTGGACTTTCCTTATTATACCTGCATCCTGCATTCTCACAAGTACATATCAAATACAACAATAATCCTAACTTAAATTTTTGACCAAACATCAAAACCTAGGGGCACGTAGATTGCTCCAACATAACTCACTCTGGTAGATACTTCTGCTAGGATATATACTCCCGTAGCAGACTATATTGGGAGCATCCCTATCAAATTAGATCCCTCCGAATATGATTTGATTGTCCTTGACAACGATAGCTAACAACTATTGCCTTTAACATCCTCTAATAGGCCAAATGATAGTGGACGAGACTCTAGGCTGATGCCCGAATGATGACAAGTATATGACACTAACATGGTCACCTCTACCACCAACACAGCTCCGCCAAATAGACCAGTCATAAGCTGAGGGGGTAGTTCACTTGGGCACCAACATCTTTGGCTATATAAGGGCATCCACATTAATGAGAGATATTTGGGAGGAGATATTTCTCCAAATATCCTCTATTAGAAGAGGAGAGGATGGGGGCATTTAGAAATCATCATTGAGTAAAAGATTTTACCTGATGATTTCTAATTTTTGTTAAAAAAAAATGAAAAACTACAACTGCATGGTGGGTGGGTAGATGGGGCCCACGACAACGGTTCCTTGATTTAATTTTTTTGTTATTTTTTTAAATTAAATGAACATTGGCAATGATTAATTTGATTGAGAACATTACCAACATTTAATTTTGAAACTTTGGGCAGCGCTCATTGTTTTCTTATATATATCATTTTTTTCATCAATCTTTCACAAAAAAAAAATACTATATACCACATCTATTATACTCTTTCTCAAACTAAACTCTTCATTTGTTCTAAAATGTCTCAAGATCCTAATCAAACTAACACAAAAAAACATTCTCGAAGACACAACAAGCTATACAATATCAGATCCCGGTGAAGCGTTATTCACAATGGTAGTGCACAATCAATTTAGAATGGTTGATTCATGCAAGATTATTATAAGAGTACATAAAGAAGAAGGTTAATTAATAGAGAATGTGTAGCTAGACACACTCAACTTATCAATGATTATTTCTCTGCTGAGTCGGTGTATGCCAATGACATGTTCCAACGATGATTTTGAATGAGAAAAACGTTGTTTGTGCTTATAATCATTGATTTGGAAAATCATCCTAGTGGATATTTTAGATAGAGGGAAGTTACAACAAGGATAAAAGGATTGTCGTTGCTTCAAAAATGTATGGTGACTATCAGTCAACTGACTTAGAGAGGTTCCGTCGACCAATTAGGCGAGTACTTGTGGATGGGTGAAACAACTGCCCTCGAATGCTTGCCCAACTTTTGCCAAAGTGTGATACAAATATATGGAGGAGAGTACTTAAAAAAACTCAAATCAATTGACATCACTCGTTTACTTGAAATGCATGAACACATACACAGTTTCCCTGGGATGTTAGGAAGTCTTGATTATATGTATTGGCATGGAAAAATTGTCCAGATGCATGGAGGGCACAGTACACACGAGGCGATCATGGTTATCCAACAATTGTGCTTGAGACGGTTGCATCTGGCGATTTATAGATATGACATGCCCTTTTTAGAGTTGATGAGTCTCGTAATGACATCAATGTGCTTAATAAATTACCTATTTTTAATGACGTCTTGAAAGGAAATGGACCGGAGGTTAATTTTATTGTGAATAGAATACAATATACAAAAGGATACTATCTAATAGATGATATATATGTAGAATGAGCAACTTTTGTCAAGAGTTTTTACTGCCCCCAGGATCCAAAAAGAATGAAATTTAAGGAAAGACAAAAGGCTACAAGAAAAGATGTCAAGAGGGCATTTGGGATGCTTCAAGCTAGTTGGGCAATTATAAGAAATCTAGGGCGACATTGGTTTAAATGCAAAGAAATCATGTATACATGCAACATGATTATGGAGGACGAATATCATGCAATATCGATTTGGGATCGCGAAGAACATGATACTATCATAGTGAATCATATCTCAACCACCGAATTTATTGAATACATTCAAAGAAATTCTGAGTTACGTGATATTCACGTGTGATCCTGTTTGAAAGCGGGAAGATGGAAAGCTATATAGGGACGTGGCGGCTTCGCTGACCGACTGTAGACCTCGCTCTGCTTTGCAAAATGTCAGTACCAAGCCAGGGAAGGGGTCCTCGGCGTTGGCTCTCTGACACTCAAGTCAGTCATCAAAATAATGGAAGAAAGTGAAGCAACAATAACTCTAGCACAAGCAGTGAATTACGCGTACCTCCGCCAGTGATGAACCCCTCTTTATATAAAGCCCTGGTGGGCGATGTGCACGCTCCTCAAAGCCTGGGCAAGTTCTCTAATATGTCCTATGAAAGGACCTGTCAGAAAAGTACCTCTGACATCATATCTCAACGAGACATGCATATCCTTGACAAGACAGTAAAAGCTTCCGCCGTTCGATCCACCTGTCGATCATGCCTCGTGTGCGGCACTATCTCCTAGAAGGATATCAAGTGATATGACCACAGTCTTGCTGCTTGGCCGAGTAGGATAGGCGCCCGGCCGGGACTCCGCTCCGTTGATGGTCAGGTCCCGCTGTTTGGTCGAGCGAGGTAGTCGCTCGGTCGGGACCCCTCCGCTCTGTCTCGGTTGCTCTTCCTTGCAGTGACTGTGTAGTAGTGTGACCTCCACGTTCGGACAAGCTCTAATTTGGTCTCCTTAGTGTCATGTTGCTCCATATTGAGCGTCTGATTATCTTATCATATTATCCCAAGCTGGACAGGTGGTCCACTCGGACACGTCTCGCGCCGGTCGTGTATTGACTGTCCCGACTGGTCGTTGCAATCATCCTCCGTTCAGCCCTTTGATATTCTGGCGTTGATCACCTTGACTTTGACCTCCATCTTGGCAGTTGACTTCGTGCTAGGTGAGCCTCTCTATATCGTCGCATCAACGTGCATCATCATCTTTGTCACGATTTAGTTTAATACATCCAGGAAATATATTGTCATGATGAGTTTATAAACAATTTATCATCTATGAAATATTTAGTTATTTTAATTTTAAATTTGTGAAACATTTATATTTGTATGTTGTACTATTTTTATAAAATTTGTACGTCCTATATTGTATTGTTTCTACTTAAATAAAATATTAATATTAAAATAATTATATTGAATAATTGTTAAAATATATAGATAAATATTTATGGATAAATGGGAAATGACATATATTAAATCGAATAATTGAAAAATATAATTAATTTAATTAAATATAAAATTAGATATAAATTAATAAAATTATCGTGGGACTCATAAATATTTGGCTAATGAGATATTTGATTATGTAATTTGATATTTCACTACAAAACATAGGGGTTTCAGCATCGATTTTTAGAAACGGTCAAACGACCACTCTTATAGCTTGAATCGATTCTGTAGATATCGTTGATGTATATCGTGTGTTGTAGTGGTTCACATAACCAACCCTATGTTAGACAATTTGAATCGGCCAAATGTGCCTATTGCATGATATCATTTTTGGAAGTGGTCTGTGACCGCGGTGAAAGACATATTGTAGGATTGATTTTTATAACCACTCTTACCGCTATAATAGCACATTTAGAAGTGTTATATAACCACGGCAAAAATTAGGTAGGAAAAAAACCCTTAAATATTCATTCTGTGGCCCGATTGTATTCTTGTTTCTCCAATCATTTTCTCAATAATAAATTTTACCATACAAAATTCGTCTAATCACCCTTAGAATCTACAGGAGAAGAAAGTAATAAACTAGAAATTCCATAAATAATTTTATTACGATATGCAATTCAACTTTTTCTGATTTTCAATTAAAAATATGATAATTTAGTTTGTGCAGTCTTTTTTATTTATCTATTTATTGTATATCTTGACCAATAATAACAACTATAGTTGAATTTCGAATTAATCTATTTTGTTGATTTGAAGAGTAAAAGATTATGAGATTTATTGTTTTATTCGTTACCATGAATTGATCTTTTGTAGCTAGATACATGCACCAAATTTTGCATTTTTATATTGATCTATCATGCTTTTCAGTTATTAGTGATTATAGGTGAAATTTTATTCTCTTATTCAGGAAAAAAAAGAAAAATAAATTCTCCCATTTACAACAAATATTTGATTTTACAGATAGTTGTATGGGAAGAAAATTTTATTACCTTGTCTGTTTTGGTTTTAAAACGAAGAGACTAACATGAGATCTATGGTAGTTGTTTGATAAACTCAATTTTGTCATGAAATGAGTATCAAAAGAATTAAGTGACTGAATTCATTCTATACTAATACACCATAGAGATGACTCAGGTTGTCTCCTAACGAATGTAGCAGTAAAGTGATAAACTTAGGACTGAATGTTTATGCTTCTGGTTTTTCTATCTGAAAATTGGGTTTGGGTTGATTGTTAAGTCTAGAAATGAAAGGCAATGCAAGTGAATGAAAAACTAATTTAACCTAAAGTATCAGTGCAAGAGAATTAAAGAAAACATAAAGGAAACATCCTAAGCTAACCTAATCTATTGCATCTAATCCTAGAGCACAAACATAAAGGAAAGCATTTAATGAAGTCTACGCTAATCTAACCCGATTGCATTGACTCAAAAGCAATTATCACTAACATTTAACCAAACAAAGCATTGAAAGAAATTAAGAAACTAAAGTGCATTAATAAAACCATCAAAGGTGTTTGGGGCATTACATCAAACAACTTGTACAACATTCATCTTAAGCCTAATCTAGAGAATCTAGAACATGGAACTTGAATTTAGTTACAATCAACAATCAAGAACTCATTCAAACATAACACCTAATTTAGGAAACAAACCAACGCAGTAAGCAGTGAACCAACGGATCTGGAAATGACGAAGCGCTGTCTCGAGATGGAGATGAAGATGAAGAAGTGCAGTCTGAATCCGATGGGAAATGCTTGTGGATGGGGAAGGAGAAGATGAAGAAGTGAGGCGATCGGCCAGATGAAGGAAACCCTTGACCTCAGTCGGCGATGGGGTGGAGGAAGTGCAGCGTCAGGCTGATGGCGTGTGAAGAAGATCGCGATCCTTGGCAAAAATTGACTATGGAAATACGGTAGCTTCTCCCTTTTGAATCTGATCTAAACAAATGGTCCCGAATGTTTCGGATCTTGATCAACGGTTGGATCACTTCAGATCTGGATCAAAAGCTTTGGATCTTAATCAATGATGACGATCTACTTCCTCTTTGACTTGGATGGGTCATATCTTCAACGGATGGCTCAGATCTCTCCTAATCTTATATTGATGGTTCAGATTACTTCAGAGCTTGATCTCTTCAATCAACCCTAAATTTAAGCCCAAATTTGATCTAATCTGATCGAATCCTTAGCCCTTTCGATCGCATGCAAAGACCACATTCAAATGTTAGTCATAATTCCACAAAGAAAAGATAATTTGCATTAAAACCTAAAAATAGATACAACTCTTAACATGTGATATAAATACATATCTAAATACACAATCAACTAAAAAACTCTAAATAAAGGATCCTAAATAATATGACAAAATGATAATTATCATTGTTCTTGTAATTCAAATACTAAATTAGATATATATAGTTTTTTCTGAATAATAGTGTGTATATATATTTTAAAACAATACAAAGTTATTTAGTTTTTGATGAATTATTTGTTAATATTTAATTTTTTAAATTTTAAAAATATTTGAAGAGGATAGCATAATGTCGAAAGTATTGATGGAATGCTATCGTGATAGCCTTGAGTATCGAGTAGGAGCACTACACTTTACATTTCATATTTGTTGATACAACTCATGGAGGCACGAAACTATATCCTTATTACAAATGCATAAACTTATTGAATCATGATTGTGAAACAGTACGTGAACATCTTATTATAAATGGTATATTACGAGATTATCATATTTGGGATTATCATGGAGAAAAATCACCTATTACGATATCTCACGAAAGCATGAGCAGTGGGGTGAGCGTATTCGCTTTTTTGCCAACATGAGCAGTGGGCTTCAGACTTCGTAGGAACATGTTCCTAGGATGACTAACCATATACCCATGGCACGAGAAACATTAGAAACATTAGTTGAAGTATTTGGGATGCCTGAAGGTTCATTTACATGTGATGAAAATTATTCGGGTGCATCGACAAGTCATATGCCATTGGAGTCGAATGTAGAAGATTTTTATTGATTACTTGATGAAGGAAAACAATCATTATATGTCGGATGCACTGAGTTTTCTAAATTGATATTTTTTGTTGACTTATTTCAGTTGAAAGTGAGTGGGAAATGGAGTGATAAATTTTTCATAATATTATTGGATTTTCTTCGATAAGTGCTACCACCTGAAGCACAAGTACCTAATTCTTTTTACGGGGCAAAGAAAATGATTTCTAAATTAGGATTTCATTATGAAAAAAATATATGCATGGCCAAATGATTTATGATTTATTAGAGGAAAATGAGAAAGAACAGCTTTGCAAATTGTGAACCTTTCAAGATGGAAAAACTTGGAGAACAACCCAAGAGGTCACGTAAAAAAAGGTATATTTTAGTGAAAATTTCAGCCAAGGTATTTTCCATTAAAATCAAGATTATAATAACTATTTATATTATCTAAGATGTCTCAAAGTATGCAATGACATTTTAAAGGATGAGTTGAGGATGTGAATCTAAGATGTCCAGCTGATTCACCAACATAGAAGACATTTGATGAACGACATCATGATTTACATCTGATCCTAGAAATGTACGTTTGGGGCTCACTACATATGAGTTTAATTCAATCAAAAACCAAAGTGCTTCGCTACAGCTGGTTATTACAAGAAAATTTCCAACCCGAATATGAACTCGAACCAAGCCAACTCAACCTAATTTTTTACTATTTAACATTATTCTTTTAATTTTTAATAAAATAATTAAATAAAAATTGAAAACACATAATAATAATAATAATAATAATAATAATATTATTATTATTATTATTATTATTTGATCCGGCGGTAAGAACAGGGGACCCCCTCTTGAGGGGAGTCAACGCCACGTGGAGGTCAAAGGGTCAAACGTCCGACCGGAGAATGGAGACCGGTCGGCCGAACGGGGGTTCCAGCCGAATCAAAGACTACTCGATGGAACTTGGGGTTTCGACGCTCATGGGAACAGGGTCGCCTTGCCGATCTGGTATCCCGCTCGGCCAAGGCAGAAAGCAGCAATACTGCGAACAGTCAGCGAAGCACACGACCAAAAATCTCCCGAGCGGACCAGCACCTATGACCGGCCGGACAAAGGAGACTGCAGACCGGGCAGACGCTCGGCACGGGGTCAGAAGAGACAAAAGGACAGGGAACATCTTCTGACAGCGGATATGTTCGACGATCAGGCCATACTCAGAATCTTACGACAGAGGGTTCCGCTGTCCCATCAGAGACGTGCTCGGACTGTAGCAGTATGGAGTTAGGTAAGCTCCTCTGACAAGCCCATACTACGGTATGGGAAAGGACACGTGTACACCTCGGTAGGTGTGCACTCGCTTCTCCACAACCCTATATAAAGGCCCTCATACTTCATCGGAGGTACGCGTTCTGTGATATTCGAAGCCACCTCTTTGTTGTCCACTTGCCTGACTTGAGCGTCGGAGGGTAGGGTCGTCGCCAGGAACCCCTTCCCGGCACGACTTCCTTGCAGGTTCGTCGGAGGTCCATACGACCGGGCGAAGATCCACGTCAGCAGTTCAGAGAGCGCCACGTGCCCAGCGTCCGTTGATTCAGCGTTCGGACAGGATCAATTTGGCGCCGTCTGTGGGAACGGTCCTGCATCCGATCGGAAGCAATGGACGAAGTTGGACGACCGCACTCGGTGATGCTCTCCACATAAGAACTCGACGCTCTGATCGAAACACGAGCAGCTAAGCTTGTGGAACAACAAAGGCAGAAGTCGCAGGCCGAGCGGATTGAGCAGCAAGCGACATCAGCATCAGGGGGCCGAGCGGAAGCACCGCAGGCCACGGTTCCATTCCATCGGGCCCTATTCCGCACTCCTCCTGAGGCCGCAGCAGTTAATCATGATCGAGGATCTTCATTAGATGAAGTACCAGTATGAGACAGCAGAAAAGGCAAGGCCCCCTGAGCGGACGCCTCCCCCGAGCGGGTCAACCGTCAATTCTCAGAGGCCATCCTGCGGGACCCTCTGCCAAAGCACTATGTGCCCCCGGCGATCGGTGAATACAATGGAACCACCGATCCGGATGATCACCTGGGTAAGTTCGACAACACAGCCACCCTTCATCAATACATAGATGGAGTAAAGTGTCGGGTATTCCTTACCACTCTCTCGGGATCGGCTCAACGGTGGTTTCGGAGGCTATCAGACAAATCCATCACAAGTTTCAAAGACTTTCGCAGGGCCTTCCTCCACCACTTTGCAAGCAGTCAGCGCTACCAGAAGACTAGCGTGAGCCTATTCGCCATCAAGCAAGAGCCCAGAGAGTCGCTCAGAGCTTATATCCAGCGATTCAACCAGGTGGTCATGGACATTCCAACGGCTACCTCAGAGACAATGATGAACGCATTTACGCAAGGCCTCGTGGACGGGGACTTCTTCCGCTCGCTCATTTGGAAGCCGCCCCAAGACTATGATCATATGCTACACCGGGCCAACGAATACATCAATGTGGAGGAAGCTCAAGCGGCCCGAAGGAAGGAAGCTCCAACCGAGCGAGCACCCATTGCCGAGCGGAAGCCGCACACTGCTCATCAGCCGCCCAGAGGACCGCGAGCTGAAGCATCCCGCCCCCAGCAACATGCAAGATCACACACCATTCAAGAAGTGTCTGCCCAGCGGCCCAAACCTAAAAAGAATGTATGGACCCCAATGTTTTGCTCATTTCACCGGACAGACACGCATAATACAAGAGACTGTCGAAACCTTCCTTTGATCGCCCACCCCGTGCCCCGAGGTGGCCACGTCGATCGCCATCATCTGACAGGCGACAGCGCCCTCGCGAAGCCGATCGGATGATATCCGACAGGCGGCAACGATAGACTCCTGAGCGGCACCATACTCCGAGGCGTGAGGACAATCCCCGGAGGTCTAAGGAGCAGCCTAGGCCGTCGACTCGGGAAAAAGAAAATAGAAGTAACACTTCCTGAGGCGAAATCAACATCATTGCTGGAGGGCCGACCGGTGGCGACTCCAACAGAGCAAGGAAGGCGAGCGTCAGACAGCTGCAGATCCATGCGGTCGGCTGCAGCCAGAAAAGGGCGAGCGGACCCGAAATCAGCTTCGGGCCCCGGGACTTAGAGGGAGTCGAAGTGCCACATGACGACGCTCTCCTCATCAAAGCGGTAATAGACAACTACACTATTCACCACGTTTTCATTGATACAGGAAGCTCGGTCAACATCATATTCAAAAAGGCCTTCGACCAACTACAAATTGATCGAGTCGAGCTGCTGCCCATGACAACCCCCCTCTATGGGTTTACGGGCAATGAAGTTCTGCTGGTCGGACAGGTCCGGCTGGCTATTTCGCTGGGAGAAGAGCCGCTCAGGAGGACGCGGACAGCAAACTTCGTTGTGGTCGACTCTCCCTCATCATACAACGTTATCTTGGGGCGACCGGCGCTCAGCGAGTTCCGAGCGGTCGTCTCCACCTTCCACCAGAAAATCAAGTTCCCGGTGGAAGATAAAGTGGGAGAAGTGCGAGGAGACCAGCTGGCAGCTGGGCGATGCTACGTCGAGATGGTCCGAGCTGAGCTTAATTCCGCTCGGAAGGCGCCACGGATCCAGGTAAACGCCATAACTGAGAAACCACCCTCTTTGGTGTATGAAGAAAAAGAGGAAGTGCATATTCACCCGACCCGATCGGAGGCCACCACTTTCATTGCGGCCGATCTGGAGGTGAGCCAGAAAGAGGAAGTGATCAAATGCCTCCAGAGAAACTGTGATGTCTTCGTCTGGTCGACACATGAGCTGCCCGAAATTTCGCCGAGTATAGCGCAGCATGAGCTCCACGTCCGACCGGACACTCGGCCGGTGAAGTAAAAAAAAAGGGATTTCAGCGCCGAACAGAACATCATCATCCGAGCGAAAGACCGTCGAGCTCCGACGTTAAATATCGAGAGTCGAGCCGACGACTATAAATCATCCGAGCGGAAGACCGTCGAGCTCCGACGTTAAAAATTGAGAGTCGAGCCGGCGACTATAAATCATCCGAGTGGAAGACCGTCGAGCTCCGACGTTAAATATCGAGAGTCGAGCCGGTGACTATAAATCATCCGAGCGGAAGACCGTCGAGCTCCGACGTTAAATATTGAGAGTCGAGCCGGCGACTATAAACCCTCCGAGCGGAACACCGTTGAGCTCCGACGTTAAATATCAAGAGTCGAGCCGGCGACTATAAATCATCCGAGCGGAAGACCGTCGAGCTTCGACGTTAAATATCGAGAGTCGAGCCGGCGACTATAAACTCTCCGAGCGGAAGACCGTCGAGCTCCGACGTTAAATATCGAGAGTCGAGCCGGCGACTATAAACCCTCCGAGTGGAAGACCGTCGAGCTCCGACGTTAAATATCGAGAGTCGAGCTGGCGACTATAAATCATCCGAGCGGAAGACCGTCGAGCTCCGACGTTAAAAATCGAGAGTCGAGCCGGCGATTATAAACCCTCCGAGCGGAAGACCGTCGAGCTCCGATGTTAAATATCGAGAGTCGAGCCGGCGACTATAAATCTTCCGAGCGGAAGATCGTCGAGCTCCGACGTTAAATATCGAGAGTCGAGCCGGCGACTATAAATCATCCGAGCGAAAGACTGTCGAGCTCCGACGTTAAATATCGAGAGTCGAGCCGGCGACTATAAATCATCCGAGCGGAAGACCATCGAGCTCCGACGTTAAAAATCGAGAGTCGAGCCGGCGACTATAAATCATCCGAATGGAAGACCGTCGAGCTCCGACATTAAATATCGAGAGTCGAGCCGGCGACTATAAACCCTCCGAGCGGAAGACCGTCGAGCTCCGACATTAAATATCTAGAGTCGAGCCGGCGACTATAAATCATCCGGCCGAAAAAAGACATAAAAGGGACTTGTAAGTCAATTTGGCTGATCGGTCAACTAACCAAAAGCACTTCGTAAATGTCCGGCGGAAATCCCATTTGCAAAACAGGATATATTCAGCTGAGCGGACTAGCTATCCAAAAGACTACGTGAAAATCCCTTTCGAACACAAGAAAGGTGATAGGAAAGGCGAATAATGAGGAGAATTAAGGAAATACGAACGGTAGTTGGAAATCCGAGCGGCGAGCATGCTTATTGATTAATAAATGAAAAAGCAAGCAGAAGGATAGCATTTAATATATTAAGGCCGAGCGCCTGAATTACAAAAAAGTGATCGTTTTTAGCCGAACGGCTAGATTACATATAAACTTCTATTCTAAATACTCGTAGAGATCGCTCGGGATGTTGTTGAGGAGTGTTGCCTGGTCCTGAGCGGGGATAACGGTGGAATTGGGAAGTTGCCCTTTGGACTTCAAATATTCTGTCGTGGCGTTCATGGCAAGTTCAAAGGCCATGTACATCCGCTCGCAAACTTTCTCCGAAAACTAGGCCGACCAGATGTAATTCTGTCTCAGGGCAGCAACCCGACTTGGCTCGACCTCTTGATATTCTTTAAGTGCCGCTCGGGAAGCATCGGCGGCTGCCTGGTGTTCTTGTAAAGCAGTCTCGAGCTTCGCCACCTCATCCGACCGGGCAATCTTCTCGTTGGCCAGTTGCTCCATCAACTCCTTTACTTTTTGCTCCAGCCCCCGAGCCTCTACATTCTTCTTCTCCAGATCGGAGATAGCCGTATTCTTCCGCTCGGTCGCCAGGCTTATCTTGCGATCCAGCGATTTATTCACGCGATCAAGTTCAGCCAGATTGTGTGCCTGGTCGGCTGTTTTCTTCCGTTCGGCCTCCAACAAATCCTGGGTCTTTTTGAGCTCTTTTTTCAGCTCGGCATAAGTTGGACCCTGAGAAGGTGCGCCGCCCGCACTCTTTAATCTCTTTAATTCTTCGTCCACCATCGCAATGCGGTTGGAGACAGCAATCTCCTCCACCCATCTCTGACAAAAAAGAAAACACAAGTTGTTAGTGGCCGATCGGAAAGAATGCATAAAGAACTCGGAAGAAAGCGCACTTACCCCAGTAGCCTGCTGCATGTGGCTATTGGCCAATTTGCTGAGCGGAATCATCGCCACACCCGCCCGAGCGTCGGCCCACATTTCAGCTAAGGGCCCCTTCATTGTGATCATGTGCTCGGGCGTTGTGGGTCGATCGGCCTCAGGCAGCAGTTCTTCGGTCGGGAGGTGGAGTGAGACTCGGACGGTGCGGCACCGACCGGGGGTCGTCTGGGCGGAAGCCGGAGAAGGAGCGGAAGCCGGCGCAGAAAACTGGGACAAAATTATAGAATGGTGGACTTGGCGGGGAGCGGGCGGAAGGACGCTGACTGGAACGGCCTCAAGAGGGTCCGCAGACGCGTCAAGTTGGGAAGGAGTCCGATCGGACGAAATCGCCTCGATCTCTGGTGCTTTGCCTCGGGAAGCAGCGGTGGGCCGCTCAGATGGATGGATAGCATAAGTAGCCGAGCGGAGTGGTGTTTCAGCCCGGCGTCTTTTTTGTCGGAGGGGGCGCTCTTCCTCTTGCGCCGAGCCCTCTTCCCGAGCGGAAGGCTCTCGACTAGCAATTGCGCCAGCCGCTGCCTCCGGGAGAGATGCCTGGGCGGCCGACTCTCCAGCATGCTTTCGCTCTCGCCTTCGTTGGAGCCGACCGGCTGAATGCCCAATTGCTCCATCTCTTTGGCTACCGCGGCTTCGAGCGCCGCCGCCTTCTTTTTCAGAATTCCAGCCATCACCGACTTCATGACAATGTTTGCTGTAAAGGAAAAAAGAGAAAATCAGTTAGCAATTAAGGCAAAGGTACAAGTAAGATTCTTACCGAAGCCGCTCGGAAGGGGGTTCTGATCGGACTCAAGCCGAATATGTACATAACCCCTTCTGGAAGGAATTTGTTAATGTCAAACCGCAGACCGGCAAGCATGTTGGCGGCGTGGAGATAATCCGGCCGGGTCTTGAACCTTTTGAGTTATGGGGAAAGAGGATGGCCGACCTACCATTGGGTTCGGAAGGGAGCCCGCTCGGGAAGGCGAATATAAAAATAGAATTCTTTCCAATGCTTATTGGAAGAAGGTAGTTTGTTGAAGAAAACTAAACCTGGCCGAGCCTGGAACATGTAAGTGCCCTGCTCAGACTGTTTAGGGTAATAGAAATAATAGAAGACCTCCGGTCGGAGGGGAATGTTATGGATCTTGAATAAGACGACAACGCCGCATAGGAGGCGGAAGGTATTGGGGACTAGGCTTCCGAGCGGAATGTAGAAAAAGTTGCAAACTTCTACAAAGAAGGGATGGATCGGAAATCGCAGACCGGCTGTGAATTGGTCGCGGAAAACACAGAAAGCTCCGCGCGGCGGTTTGTGTGGCCGAGCGGAATCTGTGGGTAGGATGATTTCAAGGTCGGAGGGGATGTCAAAACTATTAATCAGAACATCGGCGTCGTGCCGATCGAAGCGCGACTCCATGGTAAAGTACCATGGGCCGAGGGTTTGGTCTTCGGGTTGAGAGGAATGGGCCATTGTCCGAACGGACGAAATCAAAAGAAAATGAAAGAGGCTAAAAGGAAGAAGATGGCAAAGAAACAGTAGTCCGAAGACGAAAACTTGGGAAAGAAATGCAAAGAAAACGTCAGAACCAAAGAGAGAAAGAAAAAGAACCTTACAACGAAGAGGAGGATCGAGGGAAGAGCACCGGAGATCGCCGAAAACAGAAATGCGAGATCGCCGGAGAGCTGGAACGCGAGAAGAAGTGGTAGCACGCGATAGCAGTACTGAGGCGAAGGGAAGAAGAGAAGCTTTTATAGGGTGGAGCCCGAGCGGCCTCCACCGTCGGATCCAGGTTGAGAGAATCGGAGCATGCATCGTGCCATTCATTTCGAACTGCCTCGATCCCATCAGAACACCACGCCGCCGCCGTACAGTGACGGCAGCACCGCCACGTGGCATTCAGCCACTGGAACGCATTTAATGAGCGCGTGCTTGACCTTAATGATGGAGATTGGCGGAAACGTCGAAGAGATGTTGGGTAATGTTGGCGTTGACTGGCGTTTTGGCTGCCCCTTGTTTCCGAGCGGATGGTAGTTGCAGTACGCCGCTCGGCCCAATTGATGGTCCAGTCAGTTGGACTAATCGCCTCCTTCGATTAGACTTGAAGGGGAGGCAAGTGATCCGGCGGTAAGAACAGGGGACCCCCTCTTGAGGGGAGTCAACGCCACGTGGAGGTCAAAGGGTCAAACGTCCGACCGGAGAATGGAGACCGGTCGGCCAAACAGGGGTTCCAGCCGAATCAAAGACTACGCGATGGGACTTGCGGTTCCGACGCTCATGGGAACAGGGTCGCCTTGCCGATCTGGTATCCCGCTCGGCCAAGGCAGAAAGCAGCAATACTGCGAATAGTCAGCGAAGCACACGACCAAGAATCTCCCGAGCGGACCAGCACCTATGACCGGCTGGACGAAAGAGACTGCAGACCGGGCGGACGCTCGGCACGGGGTCATAAGAGACAAAAGGACAGGGGAACATCTTCTGACAGCGGGTATGTTCGACGATCAGGTCATACTCAGAATCTTACAACAGAGGGTTCCACTGTCCCATCAGAGACGTGCTCGGATTGTAGCAGTATGGTGTCAGGTAAGCTCCTCTGACAAGCCCATACTACGGTATGGGAAAGGACACGTGTACACCTTGGTAGGTGTGCACTCGCTTCTCCACAACCCTATATAAAGGCCCTCATACTTCATCAGAGGTACGCGTTCTGTGATATTCGAAGCCACCTCTTTGTTGTCCACTTGCCTGACTTGAGCGTCGGAGGGTCGTCGCCGGGAACCCCTTCCCGGCCCGACTTCCTTGCAGGTTCGCCGGAGGTCCGTACGACCGGACGAAGATCCACGTCAGCAGTTCGGAGAGCGCCACGTGCCCAGCGTTCGTTGATTCAGCGTTCGGACAGGATCATTATTATTATTATTTTAATTTAAACACACCTAAATATGATAATCATGTTTTATGGGTTTAAATATTTAAATTTAAAAATCTAATTGTCTAACCTGATATGACCTAAATCTAAAGATCACAATCCTAATCTAATTTTTATGTTGACTCGGGTCTTCGGATCAAGTTAATTTTTGACACATCTAATGTTACAGATGGGATTCTCTGATCTGTAATTTACGAACAAGAGCATGATCCATTGATCATGATTGATAGATTATAATGAACCCTATCTATTTAAGTGATAGAGTCCATCAAAATAGATTAATCTATAAAATGAACTATTTGTTTGATCTGTAATTTACGGACCAGAGGATCGAGTGCTCCTAATGTTAGACCATATATTTTTATTTTTTATAGCATATAAATATAACTACTGGCGTGTACTTGTTTTTCATTTTGTATTTTCATAAATAAATAAATATTAAAAAAAATACATTTCTGCAAACACATAATATTAATATATATACAGCGGCTGTGTTCCGATCACTCATAAATATAATACATGTAGATTATATATATACTACTAGGTGTTGACTAGTAGTAATAGTAATATTGCTAAATTTATTAGTAATAGTAAAATTAACATTTTTAAAATTATTAATATCATTATCATAATTATTTTTTAATAATTATTATTTTATTGTTAGATTTATTAGTAATAGTAATATTAACAATTATTATTAATATTTTGTTTAGACTATTATTGATTTTTTTTTAAAAAAAAAAACCTCTCACTCTTTTCCATTCACACACATAGGGGTGTAAATGAGCCAAGCCGCTCGTGAGCTATTCGAAGCTCGATTTGATAAAAGCTCGTTTGAGCTCGTTTAATTAGACTCGTTAAGATAAACAAATCAAGCTCAAGCTTCACAATATTCGGTTCGTTAGCTCGTGAACATGTTCGTTAAGCTCATGAATCAATTTTTAAATAAAAAAAATAATAGTTTTGATATTGAATTTATAGATTTTACACTCTACTTATGAAAAATATAGGTAAATATATTAAATTTATTTATTAGAATAAAATGATAAATTTTAACAAGAATATTATAAT